>NC_048570.1:96028081-96293081 GCF_013265735.2 Oncorhynchus mykiss | reverse complement strand
AGACAAATGTCAAACAAAAAACATAAGCAGCAAAACAACCCAGAGCTACGATATGAATACTTTGAAACTCTGAAACAGTATAAACAAACACTGAAATGCAAGAAATTGAATTATACCAACAAGACACTTGATGAAATTGAAAACGCAATTGACCAAAATCAGTTCTGGGACATGTGGAACAATTTAAGCACATCAAAGCCACAAGAATTAGCCATACAAGATGTAGGAATTTGGAAAACTTACTTTGATAATCTATACAAAAACATCCCACAAAAAGACTTAAACCAGAACCAATTAGAAATTAAAGAAAAATTGAACATCCTGGAATCAGTCATTAAAAACAACCAAAATCCATTAGATTACCCAATAACCCAACAAGAACTAAATGAAAAGCTAAAATCTATTAAATCAAAAAAGGCTTGTGGTGTAGACAACATCAGAAATGAAATGCTGAAAAACAGCACACCTGAGTTGCAAAATGCTGTGCTTAAATTGTTCAACATGGTTTTAACTTCTGGCTGCTTCCCTGATGTCTGGAACCAGGGGCTCATCTCCCCTATCCACAAAAGTGGAGACAAATCAGACCCCAATAATTACAGGGGAATTTGCGTCAACAGTAACTTGGGAAAGATTTTCTGTAGCATTTTGAATTCAAGAATTCAAACCTTTCTTCAAGAAAAAAATGTAATAAGTAAATGTCAAATTGGCTTTCTCCCTAACCATCGCACTACTGACCATATATACACCTTACACACACTAATTAATAAACACGTCCACCAAAAAAAAGAGGGCAAAATCTTTGCTTGCTTTATTGACTTTAAAAAAGCATTTGATTCGATTTGGCACGAAGGGCTATTCTACAAAATTCTACAAAGTGGGCTTGGTGGTAAGGTGTATGACTTAATAAAATGTATGTACACAGAAAACAAGTGTGCAATAAAAATCAAAAACCAAAGAACAGAATTTTTTTCACAATGTCGAGGTGTGAGACAAGGCTGCAATTTGAGTCCAAATCTTTTCAACATTTATATCAATGAATTAGCAGACATGTTGGACCAATCTCCAGCCCCAGGACTCACACTATTTGACACAGAGGTGAAATACCTGCTATATGCTGATGACTTGGTACTTCTATCACCAACCAAAGAAGGTCTTCAACAAAACATTAATATTCTGGAGCAATATTGCCATAATTGGGCCCTGGCAGTAAATTTCCAAAAAACTAAAATCATGATTTTCCAAAAAAAACCCAGATGTCAGAAACAAAAATGTAAATTCACCCTGAACAACACCTTAATTGAACACACAAAACATTACACCTACCTTGGTCTGACCATATCTGCATCGGGAAACTTTAATATGGCAGTGAATGCACTCAAAGAAAAAGCCCGCAGAGCAATGTATGCAATAAAAATGAAATTATTCAAAATCAACATCCCAATTAGAATTTGGACTAAAATATTTGACAGTGTAATCCTACCAATAGCACTTTATGGAAGTGAGGTTTGGGGGCCACTCAATAAACTGGATTTTAAAATGTGGGACAAACATCCAATTGAAACCCTACATGCAGAATTCTGTCGGAAAATTCTACAAGTCCAGAGAAATACACCAACTAATGCATGTAGGGCAGAATTGGGCCGTTTTCCAGTAATAATGAAAATACAGAAAAGATCATTAAAATTTTGGCTACATCTAAATTCAAGTCCAAATTCGAGTCTGCAATTTAAAGCACTTCAAGCCCAAGAGCTGAGCCCAGAAACGAGCCCTCTCAGTCAGCTGGTGTTGGACCTCACCAATCAAGCTGACACCAGCACTGCTTCAAAAGAAAGAATTCCAATAAACAAAATCATGAACCAATCAAAGGAATCATACTTACAATACTGGAAAAACGAAACAAAATCCCAAAGCCGACTAAATTGCTATCTGACCCTAAACAGAGAATATGAATTGGCTGATTATCTCTACTCTGTCAGAGATACGAAGCAGAGACAGATCCTTACCAAGTACAGGCTGAGTGACCACCGATTGGCAATAGAAACCGGCAGACATAAAAAGACATGGCTACCCAAAGAGGAGCGTGTATGTGGTCACTGCATGACAGGGGAGGTAGAGACAGAGATGCACTTTCTCCTTTACTGTGATAAATATTCCTCACAAAGAGATTCATTATTCACAGAAATGACTACATATATTCCACATTTTTACAAATTGAACCCAGAGGAAAAACTAAGAATACTCATGGGCGAAGGAGCAATGGCTCCTCTTGCAGCCAAATATGTATTTTCCTGCCATAGCCTGAGGGACACTGAATAATAACATCTGCATAGTAAACAGTAACTTACTTATTATTACTATTATTGTTATTACTATAATTATTAATGTTTACTGTAGACTATTACCATTTTATTGTATTTATTTTTGTATTATTATTTACTACCATTTTATATTATTATTTGATATCATTTACAATTTTGTTACAATGTATATTGTATACATTGTTGCTTTGGCAATATTGACACAATGTTTTTCATGCCAATAAAGCAGCTTGAATTTGAATTTGAATTTGACAGAGAGAGAGGGAGAGAGAGAGAGAGAGAGAGAGAGAGAGAGAGGGAGAGAGAAAGAGAGAGAGAGAGAGAGAGAGAGGGAGAGAGAGAGAGAGAGAGAGAGAGAGAGAGAGAGAGAGAGGGAGAGAGAGAGAGAGAGAGAGTGAGACACTGCTCAAAAAAATAAAGGGAACACTAAAATAACACATCCTAGATCTGAATGAATGAAATATTCTTATTAAATACTTTTTTCTTTACATAGTTGAATGTGCTGACAACAAAATCACACACAAATGATCAATGGAAATCAAATTTATCAACCCATGGAGGTCTGGATTTGTAGTCACACTCAAAATTAAAGTGGAAAACCACACTACATACAGGCTGATCCAACTTTGTTGTAATGTCCTTTAAACAAGTCTAAATGAGGCTCAGTGGTGTGTGTGGCCTAACCAGGGTAGCCTAGTGGTTAGAGCGTGTGACTAGTAACCGAAAGGTTGCGAGTTCAAACCCCCGAGCTGACAAGGTACAAATCTGTCGTTCTGCCCCTGAACAGGCAGTTAACCCACTTTTCCTAGGCCGTCTTTGAAAATAAGAATTTGTTCTTAACTGACTTGCCTAGTTAAATAAAGGTTAAATAAATTTGAAATGTATTGTCAATCAGTGTTGCTTCCTAAGTGGACAGTTTGATTTCACAGAAGTGGGATTGTGTTGTTCACTTTTTTTTTTGAGCATGATGTTTTTACATTTCCTTAACAAGGGTTTATTTATAACCTCTGGGGTATATAACATATAAATTATAACATGTTTGGAAACGAGGAGCTGTAACGTATCTGCTGGGAGTCGGGAAGCAAGAACAGGAAGTGAAATATTTCATAAACAAACGGAACATAATACAAACAAGAAACACGAACAACGCACCGCCATGACACAGAAACAATACCGCCTGGGGAAGGAACCAAAGGGAGTGAATAGGGAAGGAACCAAAGGGAGTGACATATATAGGGAAGGAACCAAAGGGAGTGACATATATAGGGAAGGAACCAAAGGGAGTGACATATATAGGGAAGGAACCAAAGGGAGGGAAATATATAGGGAAGGAACCAAAGGGAGGGACATATATAGGGAAGGAACCAAAGGGAGGGAAATATATAGGGAAGGAACCAAAGGGAGAGACATATATAGGGAAGGAACCATAGGGAGGGACATATATAGGGAAGGAACCAAAGGGAGGGAAATATATAGGGAAGGAACCAAAGTGAGTGACATATATAGGGAAGGAACCAAAGGGAGAGACATATATAGGGAAGGAACCAAAGGGAGTGACATATATAGGGAAGGAACCAAAGGGAGTGACATATATAGGGAAGGAACCAAAGGGAGGGAAATATATAGGGAAGGAACCAAAGTGAGTGACATATATAGGGAAGGAACCAAAGGGAGGGACATATATAGGGAAGGAACCAAAGGGAGTGAATAGGGAAGGAACCAAAGGGAGAGGCATATATAGGGAAGGAACCAAAGGGAGTGAATAGGGAAGGAACCAAAGGGAGAGACATATATAGGGAAGGAACCAAAGGGAGTGACATATATAGGGAAGGAACCAAAGGGAGGGAATAGGGAAGGAACCAAAGGGAGTGACATATATAGGGAAGGAACCAAAGGGAGTGACATATATAGGGAAGGAACCAAAGGGAGAGACATATATAGGGAAGGAACCAAAGGGAGTGACATATATAGGGAAGGAACCAAAGGGAGAGACACATATAGGGAAGGAACCAAAGGGAGAGACATATATAGGGAAGGAACCAAAGGGAGAGACATATATAGGGAAGGAACCAAAGGGAGGGACATATATAGGGAAGGAACCAAAGGGAGTGAATAGGGAAGGAACCAAAGGGAGAGGCATATATAGGGAAGGAACCAAAGGGAGTGAATAGGGAAGGAACCAAAGGGAGAGGCATATATAGGGAAGGAACCAAAAGGAGTGAATAGGGAAGGAACCAAAGGGAGAGACATATATAGGGAAGGAACCAAAGGGAGTGACATATATAGGGAAGGAACCAAAGGGAGGGAATAGGGAAGGAACCAAAGGGAGTGACATATATAGGGAAGGAACCAAAGGGAGGGATTAGGGAAGGAACCAAAGGGAGAGACATATATAGGGAAGGAACCAAAGGGAGGGACATATATAGGGAAGGAACCAAAGGGAGGGACATATATAGGGAAGGAACCAAAGGGAGTGACATATATAGGGAAGGAACCAATGGGAGTGACATATATAGGGAAGGAACCAAAGAGAGTGACATATATAGGGAAGGAACCAAAGGGAGGGACATATATAGGGAAGGAACCAAAGGGAGTGACATATATAGGGAAGGAACCAAAGGGAGGGACATATATAGGGAAGGAACCAAAGGGAGGGACATATATAGGGAAGGAACCAAAGGGAGGGACATATATAGGGAAGGAACCAAAGGGAGTGACATATATAGGGAAGGAACCAAAGGGAGGGACATATATAGGGAAGGAACCAAAGGGAGGGACATATATAGGGAAGGAACCAAAGGGAGGGACATATATAGGGAAGGAACCAAAGGGAGGGACATATATAGGGAAGGAACCAAAGGGAGGGACATATATAGGGAAGGAACCAAAGGGAGTGACATATATAGGGAAGGAACCAAAGGGAGGGACATATATAGGGAAGGAACCAAAGGGAGGGACATATATAGGGAAGGAACCAAAGGGAGGGACATATATAGGGAAGGAACCAAAGGGAGGGACATATATAGGGAAGGAACCAAAGGGAGGGACATATATAGGGAAGGAACCAAAGGGAGTGACATATATAGGGAAGGAACCAAAGGGAGTGACATATATAGGGAAGGAACCAAAGGGAGAGACATATATAGGGAAGGAACCAATGGGAGGGACATATATAGGGAAGGAACCAAAGGGAGGGACATATATAGGGAAGGAACCAATGGGAGGGACATATATAGGGAAGGAACCAAAGGGAGGGACATATATAGGGAAGGAACCAATGGGAGGGACATATATAGGGAAGGAACCAAAGGGAGGGACATATATAGGGAAGGAACCAAAGGGAGGGACATATATAGGGAAGGAACCAAAGGGAGGGACATATATAGGGAAGGAACCAAAGGGAGGGACATATATAGGGAAGGAACCAATGGGAGTGACATATATAGGGAAGGAACCAATGGGAGGGACATATATAGGGAAGGAACCAAAGGGAGGGACATATATAGGGAAGGAACCAAAGGGAGGGACATATATAGGGAAGGAACCAAAGGGAGGGACATATATAGGGAAGGAACCAATGGGAGTGACATATATAGGGAAGGAACCAAAGGGAGTGACATATATAGGGAAGGAACCAAAGGGAGGGACATATATAGGGAAGGAACCAAAGGGAGGGACATATATAGGGAAGGAACCAATGGGAGGGACATATATAGGGAAGGAACCAATGGGAGTGACATATATAGGGAAGGAACCAATGGGAGGGACATATCTAGGGAAGGAACCAATGGGAGTGACATATATAGGGAAGGAACCAATGGGAGTGACATATATAGGGAAGGAACCAATGGGAGTGACATATATAGGGAAGGAACCAATGGGAGTGACATATATAGGGAAGGAACCAATGGGAGGGACATATATAGGGAAGGAACCAATGGGAGTGACATATATAGGGAAGGAACCAATGGGAGGGACATATATAGGGAAGGAACCAATGGGAGGGACATATATAGGGAAGGAACCAATGGGAGTGACATATATAGGGAAGGTAATCAAGCAGGTGATTGTTCAGGTATCTGTCTGCCTATATGATGTGGATCATTGTCAAGTCTGGTTCATCAGGTGAGTCTGATGAGGCGCTGGTGTGCGTAACGATGGTGACAGGTGTGCGTAACGATGGTGACAGGTGTGCGTAACGATGGTGACAGGTGTGCGTCATATCAAGCAGCCTGGTGACCTAGAGGCCGGAGAGGGAGCACACAGGACAGTAATGAACTGCTGTAAATGTAACCGGCTGGTGCTGAGGGAGTATACGTGACAGTACCCCCTCCCCCCTCTGACGCGTTGCTCCATCCCCAGGACACCGACCTTTCAGGGAACGATCCCGGCGATCAGAAGCGGCCGGTCACCACTGCTGAGACGTGGGAACCCGACGAACTGGCTGGGGCTGCGGGAGCCTGGTGACCCAGAGAGGGAGGATACGTGACAGTAGAAGAGTCTGACATATAGCCGCTAACTTGAGTTCAGTCTTCATGAGAACCGAGAGGAAGCTTCGTTCTTCACGACTGGTGGGTTAAGGCCGTAGAAAATCCTCCTTCCATCTCATTAGATCAGAACAGAATAGATCAATTCATATTACTGGTTTGAATCCTATAAAAGGATAGTTGTGTTTGGCTGTATAACACATTATTTGTCTCCCTGTGGATCATTGTCAGGTTATCTGATATAACTACAGAACTCCATGGTTGTAAGAACACTTTATTAATTAACAGGTAGTTTGTAAATGTGTGGAATATGTTTGTTTTTTTGGGGTCCACACTGGTAAGTCGACTTATGTAAATTAGACTGTCACAGAGGATTTTCTTCTGAACTGGTGTAGGTCGTCATTGTAAAGAAGAATTTGTTCTTTAACTGACTTGCCGAGTTAAATAAAGGTCAAATAAATACCACTTTCCATTCAGCTTCAGGTAACGTTGATGTCTGATCTCACCTGCAAATCAATCCCAGAACAACAGCAAAGGACCTTGTGAAGATGCTGGAGGAAACAGGTACAAAAGTATCTATATCCACAGGAAAACGAGTCCTATATCGACATAACCTGAAAGGCCGCTCAGCAATGAAGAAGCCACTGCTCCAAAACCGACATAAAAAAGCCAGACTACGGTTTGCAACTGCACATGGGGACAAAGATCGTACTTTTGGAGAAATGTCCTCTGGTCTGATGAAACAAAAATATAACTGTTTGGCCATAATGACCATCGTTATGTTTGGAGGAAAAAGGGTCCTGCTTGCAAGCTAAAGAACACCATCCCAACCGTGAAGCACAGGGGTGGCAGCATCATGTTGTGGGGGTGCTTTGCTGCAGGACGGACTGGTGCACTTCACAAAATAGATGGCATCATGAGGATGGAAATTATGTGGATATATTGAAGCAACATCTCAAGACATCAGCCAGGAAGTTAAAGCTTGGTCGCAAATAGGTCTTCCAAATGGACAATGACCCCAATCATACTTCCAAAGTTGTGGCAAAATGGCTTACGGACAACAAAGTCAAGGTATTGGAGTGGCCATCACAAAGCCCTGACCTCAATCCTATAGAACATGTGTGATCAGAACTGAAAAAGCGTGTGCGAGCAAGGAGGTCTACAAACCTGACTCTATTACACCAGCTCTGTCAGGAGGAATGGACCAAAATTCACCTAACTTATTGTGGGAAGGTTGTGAAAAGGCTACCCGAAACGTTTGACCCAAGTTAAACAATTTAATGGCAATGCTACCAAATACTAACTGAGTGTAAGTAAACTTCTGACCCATTGGGAATGTGATGAAAGAAATAAAAGCTGAAATAAATAATTCTCTCTACTATTATTCTGACATGTCACATTCTTAAAATAAAGTGGTGATCCTAACTGACCTAAGACAGGGAATTTTACTAGGATTAAATATCAGGAATTGTGAAAAAACTGAGTTTAAATGTATTAGACTAAGGTGTATGGAAACTTCTGATTTCAACTGTATGTCTTAATTGATCATAGTACTCGGTATAGATATTTTATAGAATTGATACTTTTTTTGTACACATTTGCATGGATTGAGTGTGAAATTCTGTTGTTTCAACAGGTTATTAACATTTACGCTAGTTAGCATGCTAGCTCCGTTCAGTTAGCCACTTAGCTAACCTTTCTTACTGATATGTGCGTATGTTAGCATCCTGTCCATGCCAGTTAATCGGATTGCGTGTAACTAGCCAAGCCATTTCTGTTACATGACTATGTTGCATTTGCTACAACCCTGCTGTAAATTAATTCAGCCACTAGCCTCAAACATGGTGTATGTGGTGTTGTTATGTAATTCTTTACTTTAAGGATCGGGATCCCGTTAGCGGGGCAACTTCCGCGTAATTCAAATAATATAATCATAGATATTATGGATTTTAAACAGTTAGGTTTACAGTGTCTTATATCGGCTGAAAGCTTAAATTCTGATTTACAGAAAACACGCCATGTGATTGTTTGAGGACGGCGCCCCACATCAAAATATTTTTCCACAGACACAGGTTTCCTACATTCACATTTAAAGATTAAATATTCACTTATTTTTTGAAAATCTTCCTCTGATTTTTCATCCAAAGGGTCCCAGCTACAACATGTAGTGTTATTTTGTTAGATAAAATCGTTCTTTATATCCCAAAAAGTATGTTTAGTTGGCGCCATCGATTTGAGTAATCCACTCGTTCAACATGCAGAGAAAGGAATCTGAAAATCTATCCCTAAACTTTGTTTCAACAAGTCCAAATACGTTTCAATTTACTCCTCAGATTCCCTAAAATGTAATCAAACTATAATATTTCTTTCGGAAAGAAGTATGTTCAATAGGAAAACGATTTTAGCAGGTGTGTAATGTCTTCATGGCGCGTGCAAACACACATTTCTAAGACTGTGTCCTTCTACTAAAACTGTTCATTCTTATTTGTTTTTTAAGTTACAAGTCTGAAACTTTGAACATAGACTGCTGACACCTTGTGGAAACCGAAGGAATTGCATCCAGGAAGCTAATTCTCAATATGACCTTTCTCTTGCATTTCTAAGAGGATGGTCTCAACAAAAACAAAAAACAAATTCTGGTTGGTTTTTCTTTGGATGTTTTCCTACCATATCTATTGTGTTATTCTCCTACATTATTTTAACATTTCTACAAACTTCAAAGTGTTTTCTTTCCAATGGTACCAATTCTATGCATATCCTGGCTTCAGGGCCTGAGCAACAGGCTGTTTACTTTGGGCACGTCATTCAGACAGGAAGTGGAGAAAAACGGGACCTAGCCCTAAGAAGTTTTAACTACCCCTTTCCTTATCACGGCCATAGTTTTATTTTCAACCATAATAATATCCTCCTCCATTCCCCTCTGCCTCCGTCCTCCCTCCCCTCCAGCTCTGCCTCCCTCCTCCCTCTTTCATATGGTGAAGTAAAGCCCCTCTCTTTTCACTCTGTTGACACAATAACACCTAGCTGTGGTCCTTGGGGTCTTGGAGTTAATCTCCTCTCCTCTCCTCTCCTCTTCTCTTCTCTTCTCTCCTCTCCATGACACAACAACATAACACCTACCAGTGCTCCCATAGGGTCCCTTGTCTAAGCCAGTAGCCGGCAGCACAACCACTGTCCTGGCTAACTAATTAGACACCTAGCCTCCCCTCTCTCCTGCCCTCCTCTTCTCCTCTCTTACCTCCCCTCATCTCCTCGTTCCCTCTCCTCCCCTCTCTCCATTCTCCTATCCTCCTCGCCTCCTCTCTCACCTCCCCTCATCTCCTCCCCTCTTTCCTGCCCTCCTCCTCCTCTCTCCTACCATCCTCTCCTCCTCCTCCCCTTCTAACCTCTCCTCTCCTCCTCGACTCTCTCCTTCACTCCTCGCCTCCTCCATCTTCCCTCCCCTTCTCTCCATCCCTCATCTCCTCTCTCCAGGCACCAAGGCTGCAGGACTTGAAGAAACCACACCAGTGACATCTTTACAGCAGGGGCAGCAGGAGGCAAAACACAGGACACACTCCTCATTAGTCACGAGCCATGCTCCCCCAAGGTGTACTTCCCCAGCCTTATGGGTCCTGGTCTAAAGTAGTGCACTATATAGGGAATAGGGTGCCATAGGGGTCTGGTCTAAAGTAGTGCACTATATAGGGAATAGAGTGCCATAGGGTCCTGATATAAAGTAGTACACTACATAGGGAATAGAGTGCCATAGGGTCCTGGTCTAAAGTAGTGCAGGGTGGGAACTCTTCACCATATAGGGTCTCAGGGTGGGAACAATTCACCATATAGGGTCTCAGGGTGGGAACAATTCACCATATAGGGATGGTTGGTCTCAGGGTGGAAACTCTTCACCATATAGGGATAGTTGGTCTCAGGGTGGGAACTCTTCACCATATAGGGATGGTTGGTCTCAGGGTGGGAACTCTTCACCATATAGGGATGGTTGGTCTCAGGGTGGGAACTCTTCACCATGTAGGGATGGTTGGTCTCAGGGTGGGAACTCTTCACCATGTAGGGATGGTTGGTCTCAGGGTGGGAACTCTTCACCATATAGGGATGGTTGGTCTCAGGGTGGGAACTCTTCACCATGTAGGGATGGTTGGTCTCAGGGTGGGAACTCTTCACCATATAGGGATGGTTGGTCTCAGGGTGGGAACTCTTCACCATGTAGGGATGGTTGGTCTCAGGGTGGGAACTCTTCACCATATAGGGATGGTTGGTCTCAGGGTGGGAACTCTTCACCATATAGGGATGGTTGGTCTCAGGGTGGGAACTCTTCACCATATAGGGATGGTTGGTCTCAGGGTGGGAACTCTTCACCATATAGGGATGGTTGGTCTCAGGGTGGGAACTCTTCACCATGTAGGGATGGTTGGTCTCAGGGTGGGAACTCTTCACCATATAGGGATGGTTGGTCTCAGGGTGGGAACTATTCACCATGTAGGGATGGTTGGTCTCAGGGTGGGAACTATTCACCATATAGGGATGGTTGGTCTCAGGGTGGGAACTCTTCACCATGTAGGGATGGTTGGTCTCAGGGTGGGAACTATTCACCATATAGGGATGGTTGGTCTCAGGGTGGGAACTCTTCACCATATAGGGATGGTTGGTCTCAGGGTGGGAACTATTCACCATATAGGGATGGTTGGTCTCAGGGTGGGAACTCTTCACCATATAGGGATGGTTGGTCTCAGGGTGGGAACTATTCACCATATAGTGATGGTTGGTCTCAGGGTGGGAACTCTTCACCATATAGGGATGGTTGGTCTCAGGGTGGGAACTCTTCACCATATAGGGATGGTTGGTCTCAGGGTGGGAACTCTTCACCATATAGGGATGGTTGGTCTCAGGGTGGGAACTCTCCCTCTTCACCATATAGGGATGGTTGGTCTCAGGGTGGGAACTCTTCCTCTTCACCATATAGTGATGGTTGGTCTCAGGGTGGGAACTCTTCACCATGTAGGGATGGTTGGTCTCAGGGTGGGAACTCTTCACCATATAGGGATGGTTGGTCTCAGGGTGGGAACTCTTCACCATATAGGGATGATTGGTCTCAGGGTGGGAACTCTTCACCATATAGGGATGGTTGGTCTCAGGGTGGGAACTCTTCACCATATAGGGATGATTGGTCTCAGGGTGGGAACTCTTCCTCTTCACCATATAGGGATGATTGGTCTCAGGGTGGGAACTCTTCCTCTTCACCATATAGGGATGGTTGGTCTCAGGGTGGGAACTCTTCACCATGTAGGGATGGTTGGTCTCAGGGTGGGAACTCTTCACCATATAGGGATGGTTGGTCTCAGGGTGGGAACTATTCACCATATAGGGATGGTTGGTCTCAGGGTGGGAACTCTTCCTCTTCACCATGTAGGGATGGTTGGTCTCAGGGTGGGAACTCTTCACCATGTAGGGATGGTTGGTCTCAGGGTGGGAACTCTTCCTCTTCACCATGTAGGGATGGTTGGTCTCAGGGTGGGAACTATTCACCATGTAGGGATGGTTGGTCTCAGGGTGGGAACAATTCACCATATAGGGATAGTTGGTCTCAGGGTGGGAACTCTTCACCATGTAGGGATGGTTGGTCTCAGGGTGGGAACTCTTCACCATGTAGGGATGGTTGGTCTCAGGGTGGGAACTATTCACCATGTAGGGATGGTTGGTCTCAGGGTGGGAACTCTTCACCATGTAGGGATGGTTGGTCTCAGGGTGGGAACTATTCACCATATAGGGATGGTTGGTCTCAGGGTGGGAACTCTTCACCATATAGGGATGGTTGGTCTCAGGGTGGGAACTATTCACCATATAGGGATGGTTGGTCTCAGGGTGGGAACTCTTCACCATATAGGGATGGTTGGTCTCAGGGTGGGAACTATTCACCATATAGTGATGGTTGGTCTCAGGGTGGGAACTCTTCACCATATAGGGATGGTTGGTCTCAGGGTGGGAACTCTTCACCATATAGGGATGGTTGGTCTCAGGGTGGGAACTCTTCACCATATAGGGATGGTTGGTCTCAGGGTGGGAACTCTCCCTCTTCACCATATAGGGATGGTTGGTCTCAGGGTGGGAACTCTTCCTCTTCACCATATAGTGATGGTTGGTCTCAGGGTGGGAACTCTTCACCATGTAGGGATGGTTGGTCTCAGGGTGGGAACTCTTCACCATATAGGGATGGTTGGTCTCAGGGTGGGAACTCTTCACCATATAGGGATGATTGGTCTCAGGGTGGGAACTCTTCACCATATAGGGATGGTTGGTCTCAGGGTGGGAACTCTTCACCATATAGGGATGATTGGTCTCAGGGTGGGAACTCTTCCTCTTCACCATATAGGGATGATTGGTCTCAGGGTGGGAACTCTTCCTCTTCACCATATAGGGATGGTTGGTCTCAGGGTGGGAACTCTTCACCATGTAGGGATGGTTGGTCTCAGGGTGGGAACTCTTCACCATATAGGGATGGTTGGTCTCAGGGTGGGAACTATTCACCATATAGGGATGGTTGGTCTCAGGGTGGGAACTCTTCCTCTTCACCATGTAGGGATGGTTGGTCTCAGGGTGGGAACTCTTCACCATGTAGGGATGGTTGGTCTCAGGGTGGGAACTCTTCCTCTTCACCATGTAGGGATGGTTGGTCTCAGGGTGGGAACTATTCACCATGTAGGGATGGTTGGTCTCAGGGTGGGAACAATTCACCATATAGGGATAGTTGGTCTCAGGGTGGGAACTCTTCACCATGTAGGGATGGTTGGTCTCAGGGTGGGAACTCTTCACCATGTAGGGATGGTTGGTCTCAGGGTGGGAACTATTCACCATGTAGGGATGGTTGGTCTCAGGGTGGGAACTCTTCACCATGTAGGGATGGTTGGTCTCAGGGTGGGAACTCTTCCATTTTTTACGGTAATGCTGCAATCAGTTGGTTGTAACGTTGGATAGATTAGGACATTTCAATATATTTTTGTTAGCTGCATGTGGAATTAAAAACATGAGCTGACGCACACCCAGAAGAATGTGTTTGTGTTGAGGTGTTTACTAACGGCGAAAAAACTATAAACTATCAAAAGACAGTCGAACACTTCATGTATATATATATATATATATATATATACAGTGCCTTGCGAAATTATTCGGCCCCCTTGAACTTTACGACCTTTTGCCACATTTCAGGCTTCAAACATAAAGATATAAAACTGTATTTTTTTGTGAAGAATCAACAACAAGTGGGACACAATCATGAAGTGGAACGACATTTATTGGATATTTCAAACTTTTTTAACAAATCAAAAACTGAAAAATTGGGCGTGCAAAATTATTCAGCCCCCTTAAGTTAATACTTTGTAGCGCCACCTTTTGCTGCGATTACAGCTGTAAGTCGCTTGGGGTATGTCTCTATCAGTTTTGCACATCGAGAGACTGAAATTTTTTCCCATTCCTCCTTGCAAAACAGCTCGAGCTCAGTGAGGTTGGATGGAGAGCATTTGTGAACAGCAGTTTTCAGTTCTTTTTTTACAGATTCTCGATTGGATTCAGGTCTGGACTTTGACTTGGCCATTCTAACACCTGGATATGTTTATTTTTGAACCATTCCATTGTAGATTTTGCTTTATGTTTTGGATCATTGTCTTGTTGGAAGACAAATCTCCGTCCCAGTCTCAGGTCTTTTGCAGACTCCATCAGGTTTTCTTCCAGAATGGTCCTGTATTTGGCTCCATCCATCTTCCCATCAATTTGAACAATCTTCCCTGTCCCTGCTGAAGAAAAGCAGGCCCAAACCATGATGCTGCCACCACCATGTTTGACAGTGGGGATGGTGTGTTCAGCTGTGTTGCTTTTACGCCAAACATAACATTTTGCATTGTTGCCAAAAAGTTCAATTTTGGTTTCATCTGACCAGAGCACCTTCTTCCACATGTTTGGTGTGTCTCCCAGGTGGCTTGTGGCAAACTTTAAACAACACTTTTTATGGATATCTTTAAGAAATGGCTTTCTTCTTGCCACTCTTCCATAAAGGCCAGATTTGTGCAATATACGACTGATTGTTGTCCTATGGACAGAGTCTCCCACCTCAGCTGTAGATCTCTGCAGTTCATTCAGAGTGATCATGGGCCTCTTGGCTGCATCTCTGATCAGTCTTCTCCTTGTATGAGCTGAAAGTTTAGAGGGACGGCCAGGTCTTGGTAGATTTGCAGTGGTCTGATACTCCTTCCATTTCAATATTATCGCTTGCACAGTGCTCCTTGGGATGTTTAAAGCTTGGGAAATCTTTTTGTATCCAAATCCGGCTTTAAACTTCTTCACAACAGTATCTCGGACCTGCCTGGTGTGTTCCTTGTTCTTCATGATGCTCTCTGCGCTTTTAACGGACCTCTGAGACTATCACAGTGCAGGTGCATTTATACGGAGACTTGATTACACACAGGTGGATTGTATTTATCATCATTAGTCATTTAGGTCAACATTGGATCATTCAGAGATCCTCACTGAAGTTCTGGAGAGAGTTTGCTGCACTGAAAGTAAAGGGGCTGAATAATTTTGCACGCCCAATTTTTCAGTTTTTGATTTGTTAAAAAAGTTTGAAATATCCAATAAATGTCATTCCACTTCATGATTGTGTCCCACTTGTTGTTGATTCTTCACAAGAAGAATCCTTTGGGCCCATCCTTTGAAAAGAGCACATAAGTGCCACACACAGAGCAGAAGCAGCTCAACCACCAAAAACACGCCCTCACTCCAATTGTATTATATACAGTTATTTAAATATATATTAATGTACATAATTAATGAATAATAATGTAGGCAGTTCATGAGAAGGATTGTTACCTATAACCAGGATTAACTTTTTTTGGCAACCAATTATTATTTTAGCAATCAATTATCGCGGCAGGTACCCTAGTGGTAACCGAAAGGTTGCAAGATCGAATCCCCGAGCTGACAAGGTACAAAATATGTTGTTCTGCCCCTGAACAAGGCAGTTAACCCACTGTTCCCCTGAACAAGGCAGTTAACCCACTGTTCCCCTAAACCAGGCAGTTAACCCACTGTTCCCCTAAACCAGGCAGTTAACCCACTGTTCCCCTGAACAAGGCAGTTAACCCACTGTTCCCCTGAACAAGGCAGTTAACCCACTGTTCCCCTAAACCAGGCAGTTAACCCACTGTTCCCCTAAACCAGGCAGTTAACCCACTGTTCCCCTGAACAAGGCAGTTAACCCACTGTTCCCCTGAACAAGGCAGTTAACCCACTGTTCCTAGGCCGTCATTGCAAATAAGAATTTGTTCTTAAAACTGACTTGCCCAGATAAATAAATAAAAATTAAATATTGTCCCTAACATCATTACACCATAGCAACAGATTTGGGATTCGGACACTCATTCACATCCATGTGTCTGAACTGTTAAGCGTCATGTCTGTGACAGAGATGCCTAACGTAGTGGATTGTCCGTAGGGCCAATCAGATATGGGACTTCATGAAGAGTCACAATGACATCTTAAAAAGAGAGGTTATTTTATAGGTTAAACTGTTGGGGTTTCCTGTAGGGTTTATTACATGCATTTGTTCTGTCCAGCAGTGTCAATTATGTGTGTTTTGGATTAATGGTGACATTGTATGTAGTAAATATGCTAGGCTAAAGGCTTCCATTGACAACCTATTGTGTGTTGTAAATATGCTCGGTTAAAGGCTTCCATTAACAACCTATTTGGATAATGTGCTATTTATGTTTTGCTAATCTGATTCTGCTCAGTAGTGCCACATTGGGGGAAAATGTTGTCGTTTGCTGGGTCTTGCCATTCCATTTTTGGGGGGGAAACTTGAGGAGGGTTCCTGGGACAGTCCCAGGATCCCGGTTACTCATTTTAATCCCTAGTGGGAACTGCCATCACTGGAGACCAGGGATTAGAGAGAGAGAGAGAGAAGCAAGGGGGCCCTGTATTGGAGGACAACATGTCCACCCCCTCGTTACTTACCCTCTAATGGAGGTGGGTACTGCATCCCCAATGGCAGCCTATTCCCTAAATAGTGCACTGATTTTGACCACAGCCCTATGGGAACTAGGGGTCATTTGGGACACAGGCTTTGAGTCTGATAAAGGTACCGCTGCATTTAGAAAGTCAAGTTGTCAAGTGGTGGTGGATACAACCAGGGCCTTTCTCTGAAAACACACACACACACACATACCAACGCTTCCTGACGAATATACCATTTCCCAGGGGGCAGGCAGGGCCCCAGAACTGGAGCAGAGCAGAGCGGAGGCCCCCAACCTACAAAGAGAGGGGAGGCTTTGTTTAGCCAGGAGACAGGAAGGTTGGAACACTGGCTACTGTGTACAACTGTTGGAGAGGAGGGGAGGAGGATGAGGAGGAGAGAAGGGGAGGATGACAGGAGGGATGGAGGAGGGGAGGATGACAGGAGGTATGGAGGAGGGGAGGAAGAGGAGGAGGAGAGGAGGAGGAGGAGGGGAGGATGACAGGAAGGAAAGAGGAGGGGAAGAAGAGGAAGAGGAGGAGGAGAGGGCTACACTGTAGTACTGCTGGAGATGAGGAGGAGGAGAGGAAGAGGAGGAGAGGAGGAGGAGAAGAGGGCTACACTGTAGTACTGCTGGAGAGGAGGAGGAGGAGAGGAAGAGGAGGAGAGGAGGGGGAGAGGGCTACACTGTAGTACTGCTGGAGAGGAGGAGGAGGAGGAGAGGAAGAGGAGGAGAGGAGGAGGAGAGGGCTACACCATAGTACTGCTGGAGAGGAGGAGGAGGAGAGGAAGAAGAGGAGAGGAGGAGGAGGAGGAGAGGAGGAGGAGAGGGCTACACTGTAGTACTGCTGGAGAGGAGGAGGAGGAGAGGAGGAGGAGGAGAGGATGAGGAGGAGAGGGCTACACTGTAGTACTGCTGGAGAGGAGGAGGAGGAGAGGAAGAGGAGGAGAGGAGGAGGAGAGGGCTACACTGTAGTACTGCTGGAGAGGAGGAGGAGGAGAGGAAGAGGACGAGAGGAGGAGGAGGAGGAGAGGAGGAGGAGAGGGCTACACTGTAGTACTGCTGGAGAGGAGGAGGAGGGGGAGAGGGCTACACTGGAGAGGAGGTGAAGGAGAGGAAGAGGAGGAGAGGAAGAGGAGGAAAGGAGGAGGAGGAGGAGGAGATGGCTACACTCGTAGTACTGCTGGAGAGGAAGAGGAGGAAAGGAGGAGGAGGAGAGGAGGAGGAGAGGGCTACACTGTAGTACTGCTGGAGAGGAGGAGAGGGAGAGGGAGAGGGAAAGGGAGAGGGAGAGGGAGAGGGAGAGGAGGGATGGGAGGGGAGGAGGAGAGGAGGAGAGGAGGGGAGAAGGAGGAGAGGAGAGGAAGATGAGGAGGAGAGGAGGAGAGGAGGACCAGCAAGGGAAGAGGAGGGGAGGAGGAGGATACAGTCTAGTACTGCTGGAGAGGAGGAGGGAAGGAGGAGCAGAGGAGGGGAGGAGGAGGAGAGGAAGAGGAGGAGAGAAGGACCAGCAAGAGAAGAGGAGGGGAGGAGGAGGATACAGTCTAGTACTGCTGGAGAGGAGGAGGGGAGGAGGAGGAGATGAGGGGAGGAGGAGAAGAGGAGGGGAGGAGGAGGATACAGTCTAGTACTGCTGGAGAGGAGGAGGAGGAGGAGGGAGGAGGTGGGGGGAGGAAGAGGAGGGGAGGGTGCTAGAGTGTAGTACTGCTGGAGTCGAGGAGGAGGAGGAGGAGAGGAGGAGAAGGAGGAGGACCAGGAAGTTAAGAGGAGAGGAGGGGAATTGACGCCTCAAACACTGTGATGCAGTACTCAGTGCCTTAAACTTCTGGACCACTCTGGAGTTCAGGTGAGTTTTATTCTAATTCAGTAGTGGTTGTGGTAGCTGTAGGGGTTGTGGTAGCTGTAGGGGTTGTGGTAGCTGTAGTGGTGGTTGTGGTGATTGTGGTAGCTGTAGTGGTTGTGGTAGCTGTAGTGGTTGTGGTTGTGGTAGCTGTTGTGGTGGTTGTGGTGGTTGTGGTAGCTGGAGTGGTTGTTGTGGTAGCGGTAGGGGTTGTGGTGATTGTGGTAGCTGTAGTGGTTGTGGTAGCTGTTATGGTGGTTGTGGTAGCTGTAGTGGTGGTTGTGGTAGCTGTAGTGGTTGTAGTAGCTGTAGTGGTGGTTGTGGTGGTTGTGGTAGCTGTAGTGGTGGTTGTGGTAGCTGTAGTGGTGGTTGTGGTGGTTGTGGTAGCTGTTGTAGTGGTTGTGGTGGCTGTAGGGGTTGTGGTAGCTGTAGTGGTGGTTGTGGTAGCTGTAGTGTTGGTTGTGGTGATTGTGGTAGCTGTGGTGGTTGTGGTAGCTGTAGAGTTTGTGGTGGTTGTGGTAGCTGCAGTGGTGGTTGTGGTAGCTGTAGTGTTGGTTGTGGTGATTGTGGTAGCTGTGGTGGTTGTGGTAGCTGTAGAGTTTGTGGTGGTTGTGGTAGCTGTAGGGGTTGTGGTAGCTGTAGGGGTTGTGGTGGTTGTGGTAGCTGTAGGGGTTGTGGTGATTGTGGTAGCTGTAGAGGTTGTGGTGGTTGTGGTGATTGTGGTAGCTGTAGTGGTTGTGGTGATTGTGGTAGCTGTAGTGGTTGTGGTAGCTGTAGGGGTTGTGGTGATTGTGGTAGCTGTAGTGGTTGTGGTAGTTGTTGGGGTTGTGCTGATTGTGGTAGCTGTAGGGGTTGTGGTGATGGTAGCTGTAGTGGTGGTTGTGGTAGTTGTAGTGGTTGTGCTAGCTGTAGTGGTTGTGGTAACTGTAGTGGTTGTGGTAGCTGTAGTGGTTGTGGTAGCTGTAGTGGTTGTGGTAGCTGTAGGGGTTGTGGTAGCTGTAGTGGTTGTGGTTGTGGTAGCTGTAGTGGTTGTGGTAGCTCTAGTGGTTGTGGTAGCTGTAGTGGTTGTGGTAGCTGTAGGGGTTGTGGTGGTTGTGGTAGCTGTAGTGGTTGTGGTAGCTGTAGTGGTTGTGGTAGCTGTAGTGGTTGTGGTAGCTGTAGTGGTTGTGGTAGCTGTAGTGGTTGTGGTGGTTGTGGTAGCTGTAGTGGTTGTGGTAGCTGTAGGGGTTGTGGTAGCTGTAGTGGTTGTGGTAGCTGTAGTGGTTGTGGTAGCTGTAGGGGTTGTGGTGGTTGTGGTAGCTGTAGTGGTTGTGGTAGCTGTAGTGGTTGTGGTAGCTGTAGTGGTTGTGGTAGCTCTAGTGGTTGTGGTAGCTGTAGTGGTTGTGGTAGCTGTAGGGGTTGTGGTGGTTGTGGTAGCTGTAGTGGTTGTGGTAGCTGTAGTGGTTGTGGTAGCTGTAGTGGTTGTGGTAGCTGTAGTGGTTGTGGTGGTTGTGGTAGCTGTAGTGGTTGTGGTGGTTGTGGTGGTTGTGGTAGCTGTAGGGGTTGTGGTGGTTGTGGTAGCTGTAGTGGTTGTGGTGGTTGTGGTGGTTGTGGTAGCTGTAGGGGTTGTGGTGGTTGTGGTAGCTGTATGGGTGGTTGTGGTAGCTGTAGGGGTTGTGGTGGTTGTGGTGGTTGTGGTAGCTGTAGTGGTTGTGGTGGTTGTGGTAGCTGTAGGGGTTGTGGTGGTTGTGGTGGTTGTGGTGGTTGTGGTAGCTGTAGGGGTTGTGGTGGTTGTGGTAGCTGTAGGGGTTGTGGTGATTGTGGTAGCTGTAGAGGTTGTGGTGGTTGTGGTGATTGTGGTAGCTGTAGTGGTTGTGGTGATTGTGGTAGCTGTAGTGGTTGTGGTAGCTGTAGGGGTTGTGGTGATTGTGGTAGCTGTAGTGGTTGTGGTAGTTGTTGGGGTTGTGCTGATTGTGGTAGCTGTAGGGGTTGTGGTGATGGTAGCTGTAGTGGTGGTTGTGGTAGTTGTAGTGGTTGTGCTAGCTGTAGTGGTTGTGGTAACTGTAGTGGTTGTGGTAGCTGTAGTGGTTGTGGTAGCTGTAGTGGTTGTGGTAGCTGTAGGGGTTGTGGTAGCTGTAGTGGTTGTGGTTGTGGTAGTTGTAGTGGTTGTGGTAGCTGTAGTGGTTGTGGTAGCTGTAGTGGTTGTGGTAGCTGTAGTGGTTGTGGTAGCTGTAGTGGTTGTGGTAGCTGTAGTGGTTGTGGTGGTTGTGGTAGCTGTAGTGGTTGTGGTAGCTGTAGGGGTTGTGGTAGCTGTAGTGGTTGTGGTAGCTGTAGTGGTTGTGGTAGCTGTAGGGGTTGTGGTGGTTGTGGTAGCTGTAGTGGTTGTGGTAGCTGTAGTGGTTGTGGTAGCTGTAGTGGTTGTGGTAGCTCTAGTGGTTGTGGTAGCTGTAGTGGTTGTGGTAGCTGTAGGGGTTGTGGTGGTTGTGGTAGCTGTAGTGGTTGTGGTAGCTGTAGTGGTTGTGGTAGCTGTAGTGGTTGTGGTAGCTGTAGTGGTTGTGGTGGTTGTGGTAGCTGTATGGGTGGTTGTGGTAGCTGTAGGGGTTGTGGTGGTTGTGGTGGTTGTGGTAGCTGTAGTGGTTGTGGTGGTTGTAGTGGTTGTGGTAGTTGTAGTAGTTGTGGTAGCTGTAGTAGTTGTGGTAGCTGTAGTGGTTGTGGTAGCTGTAGTGGTTGTGGTAGCTGTAGTGGTTGTAGTGGTTGTGGTAGCTGTAGTGGTTGTGGTAGCTGTAGTGGTTGTGGTAGCTGTAGTGGTTGTAGTGGTTGTGGTAGCTGTAGTGGTTGTGGTAGCTGTAGTGGTTGTGGTAGCTGTAGTGGTTGTGGTAGCTGTAGTGGTTGTAGTGGTTGTGGTAGCTGTAGTGGTTGTGGTAGCTGTAGTGGTTGTGGTAGCTGTAGTGGTTGTAGTGGTTGTGGTAGCTGTAGTGGTTGTGGTAGCTGTAGAGGTTGTGGTGGTTGTGGTAGCTGTATGGGTGGTTGTGGTGGTTGTGGTGGTTGTGGTGGTTGTGGTAGCTGTAGTAGTTGTGGTAGCTGTAGCTGTATGGGTGGTTGTGGTGGCTGTAAAACCAATGCTGGCCAATGGGAGTTTTCTTGGTTGTACTTTTCTGTCACTGATCTAGTTGGAAAGCATTTGAAGTGTGCATGTTCATCTGTGTTTGTGGGGAGGGGGGGGGGGGGGGGGGGGGGGGGTTAGGGTGACAACCCGGAAGTGGGAGGGGTGATGCTGGATGGAGGCCCAGAATTTGTTTTCTTTCTCTCACCCTTCCCTCTCTGTCTCTCACACTGCCTTTCTCCCTCTCACCCCCCCCTCTCTCTCTCCTTCCTCCCTCCACCCCTCCTTTCCATCCTTCCTCCTTTAGTCCCGATAAATCACCTCTGTTAAGACATGGCCCATAGGGGAGCTATACCCTCCCTCCATTCCTCCCTCCTCCCTCCACCCCTCCTCCCTCCTTTCCATCCTTCCTCCTTTAAAAGCAGGATCCTGAAGAGTCCTTCTCTGGCTGTAATGGATTGCCATGCTCCTGCACAAAAAATCATTTGTAAACAGCAAAGGTAAAGTTCTTTGGGCGCCAGGCGATGGCTGCATAGCAACCGACCAGTGGAGGGGCAATGAGCCTTATGAACTTCCTCTCCAGGGAGGTCGGCCATCAAGACTATAGAGGAGGGAAAACAATCTCTAGTGTCTCTTGTGTTCCAAACTGTTGCCTATACTGTACTACTTTTGACCTGAGGGAGGTAGAGAGAGAGAGAGAGAGAGAGAGGGAGAGAGAGAGAGAGAGAGAGAGAGAGAGAGAGAGAGAGGAGAGAGAGAGAGAGAGACACAGAGAGAGAGATCAAGAGAAGGAGAGAGAGAAAAGGAGAGAGAGAGACAGAGAGAGAGAGAGAGAGAAGGAGAGAGAGAGAGAGAGAGAGGTCAAGAGAAGGAGAGAGAGAGAGAGAGAGAGAGAGATCAAGAGAAGGAGAGAGAGAGAGAGAGAGGTCAAGAGAAGGAGAGAGAGAAACCGACTGGGCACAGACGTCATTCAACATCTATTCCACGTTGGTTCCAATGTAATTTCCTTGAAATGATTTGGATACAACATTGATTCAACCAGTGTGTGTGGGGAGGGAGAGAGAGAGGGCCCTGGTCCATGATATATGGGATGAGAGAGAGGGCCCTGGTCCATTATATATGGGATGAGAGAGAGGGCCCTGGTCCATTATATATGGGATGAGAGAGAGGGCCCTGGTCCATTATATATGGGATGAGAGAGAGGGCCCTGGTCCATGATATATGGGATGAGAGAGAGGGCCCTGGTCATTATATATGGGATGAGAGAGAGGGCCCTGGTCCATTATATATGGGATGAGAGAGAGGGCCCTGGTCCATTATATATGGGATGAGAGAGAGGGCCCTGGTCCATTATTAATGGGATGAGAGAGAGGGCCCTGGTCCATTATATATGGGATGAGAGAGAGGGCCCTGGTCCATTATATATGGGATGAGAGAGAGGGCCCTGGTCCATTATATATGGGATGAGAGAGAGGGCCCTGGTCCATTATATATGGGATGAGAGAGAGGGCCCTGGTCCATGATATATGGGATGAGAGAGAGGGCCCTGGTCCATGATATATGGGATAAGAGAGAGGGCCCTGGTCCATTATATATGGGATGAGAGAGAGGGCCCTGGTCCATTATATATGGGATGAGAGAGAGGGCCCTGGTCCATTATATATGGGATTAGAGAGGGGGCCCTGGTCCATTATATATGGGATGAGAGAAAGGGCCCTGGTCATTATATATGGGATGAGAGAGAGGGCCCTGGTCCATTATATATGGGATGAGAGAGAGATGGGGCCCTGGTCCATTATATATGGGATGAGAGAGAGGGCCCTGGTCCATTATATATGGGATGAGAGAGAGGGCCCTGGTCCATTATATATGGGATGAGAGAGAGGGCCCTGGTCCATTATATATGGGATGAGAAAGGGCCCTGGTCCATTATGTATGGGATGAGAGAGAGGGGGCCCTGGTCCATTATATATGGGATGAGAGAGGGGGCCCTGGTCATTATATATGGGATGAGAGAGAGGGCCCTGGTCCATTATATATGGGATGAGAGAGGGGGCCCTGGTCCATTATATATGGGATGAGAGAGAGGGCCCTGGTCCATTATATATGGAATGAGAGAGAGAGGGGGCCCTGGTCCATTATATGTGAGATGAGAGAGAGGGCCCTGGTCCATTATATATGGGATGAGAGAGAGAGAGGGCCCTGGTCCATTATATATGGGATGAGAGAGAGGGCCCTGGTCATTATATATGGGATGAGAGAGAGAAGGGGCCCTGGTCCATTATATATGGGATGAGAGAGAGAGGGGGCCCTGGTCCATTATATATGGGATGAGAGAGAGGGCCCTGGTCCATTATATATGGGATGAGAGAGAGGGCCCTGGTCCATTATATATGGGATGAGAGAGAGGGCCCTGGTCCATTATATATGGGATGAGAGAGAGGGCCCTGGTCCATTATATATGGGATGAGAGAGAGGGCCCTGGTCCAATATATATGGGATGAGAGAGAGGTCCCTGGTCCATTATATATGGGATGAGAGAGAGGGCCCTGGTCCATTATATATGGGATGAGAGAGAGGGCCCTTGTCCATTATATATGGGATGAGAGAGAGGGCCCTGGTCCATTATATATGGGATGAGAGAGAGGGCCCTGGTCCATTATATATGGGATGAGAGAGAGGGCCCTGGTCCATTATATATGGGATGAGAGAGAGGGCCCTGGTCCATTATATATGGGATGAGAGAGGGGGCCCTGGTCATTATATATGGGATGAGAGAGAGGACCCTGGTCCATTATATATGGGATGAGAGAGAGGGGGGGCCCTGGTCCATTATATATGGGATTAGAGAGAGGGCCCTGGTCCATTATATATGGGATGAGAGAGGGACCTGGTCCATTATATATGGGATGAGAGAGAGGGCCCTGGTCCATTATATATGGGATGAGAGAGAGGGCCCTGGTCCATTATATATGGGATGAGAGAGAGGGCCCTGGTCCAATATATATGGGATGAGAGAGAGGTCCCTGGTCCATTATATATGGGATGAGAGAGAGGGCCCTGGTCCATTATATATGGGATGAGAGAGAGGGCCCTTGTCCATTATATATGGGATGAGAGAGAGGGCCCTGGTCCATTATATATGGGATGAGAGAGAGGGCCCTGGTCCATTATATATGGGATGAGAGAGAGGGCCCTGGTCCATTATATATGGGATGAGAGAGAGGTCCCTGGTCCATTATATATGGGATGAGAGAGAGGGCCCTGGTCCATTATATATGGGATGAGAGAGAGGGCCCTGGTCCATTATATATGGGATGAGAGAGAGGGCCCTGGTCCATTATATATGGGATGAGAGAGAGGGCCCTGGTCCATTATATATGGGATGAGAGAGAGGGCCCTGGTCCATTATATATGGGATGAGAGAGGGACCTGGTCCATTATATATGGGATAGGATGCCGTTTGGGATGCAGCCAGACACTGTTACAATCCGCTCTGGGCTTCCTGATGAAAAAAATAGAACTGAGCGGAAACCTCTTGTTGTAAACAGAACACTGACTTTAAACAGAGGACACTTCTCCTGAGGCCGCAATATGTCACTTTATGGGAGACCAAACCAAATCCACATAGAAATGTGAGTTATAGATCTGTCCTTCTCATTGAAAGCCAGTCTGAGAACCTGTAGATCTGTTATATAGATCTGTCCTTCTCATTGAAAGCCAGTCTGAGAACCTGTAGATCTGTTATATAGATCTGTCCTTCTCATTGAAAGCCAGTCTGAGAATCTGTCCTTCTCATTGAAAGCCAGTCTGGGAACCTGTAGATCTGTTATATAGATCTGTCCTTCTCATTGAAAGCCAGTCTGAGAACCTGTAGATCTGTTCTATAGATCTGTCCTTCTCATTGAAAGCCAGTCTGTGAAGTGGTAGATCTGTTATATAGATCTGTCCTTCTCATTGAAAGCCAGTCTGAGAACCTGTAGATCTGTTCTATAGATCTGTCCTTCTCATTGAAAGCCAGTCTGAGAACCTATAGATCTGTTCTATGTGCCGTATTTCTATACTTCCCTTTCTTAAGTCTAGTTTTTTTCCATATTTTACAGCGGCTTCAAACAACTGAAAATACTATATATGTGGTTATGGGAAGATATTCACAGTTTAGATGGTTCAGTGATTCTCACAGTGGTTCAGATGGTTCAGTGATTCTCACAGCAGGTTTAGATGGTTCAGTGATTCTCACAGCAGGTTTAGATGGTTCAGAGATTCTCACAGTGGTTTAGATGGTTCAGTGATTCTCACAGCGGTTTAGATGGTTCAGAGATTCTCACAGCTGTTTAGATGGTTCAGTGATTCTCACAGCAGGTTTAGATGGTTCAGTGATTCTCACAGCAGGTTTAGATGGTTCAGTGATTCTCACAGCGGTTTAGATGGTTCAGTGATTCTCACAGCGGTTTAGATGGTTCAGTGATTCTCACAGCTGTTTAGATGGTTCAGTGATTCTCACAGCAGGTTTAGATGGTTCAGTGATTCTCACAGCGGTTTAGATGGTTCAGTGATTCTCACAGCGGTTTAGATGGTTCAGTGATTCTCACAGCAGGTTTAGATGGTTCAGTGATTCTCACAGCGGTTTAGATGGTTCAGTGATTCTCACAGCGGTTTAGATGGTTCAGTGATTCTCACAGGAATAGAGTATTTTAGTGTTTCAAATGTACCAGTTTGACAAGATGCCCTGTGATTTCAACGCCTGTCAAAATACCTTTTTCCACGGTTCTTGGAAATCTGCACCTTTACTGAAACACATACGTTTATCGCCCCCTTGTGGTGGTTGAGGAGTGGTTGTATTTCCAGGTTGTTGCACCCTGCAGTGGTTAGAGCATCGGACTAGTAACCGAAAGGTTGCAAGTTCAAATCTGTCGTTCTGCCCACTGAACAGGCAGTTAACCCACTGTTCCTAGACCAGTTAACCCACTGTTCCTAGACCAGTTAACCCACTGTTCCTAGACCAGTTAACCCACTGTTCCTAGACCAGTTAACCCACTGTTCCTAGACCAGTTAACCCACTGTTCCTAGACCAGTTAACCCACTGTTCCTAGACCAGTTAACCCACTGTTCCTAGACCAGTTAACCCCACTGTTCCTAGACCAGTTAACCCACTGTTCCTAGACCAGTTAACCCACTGTTCCTAGACCAGTTAACCCCACTGTTCCTAGACCAGTTAACCCACTGTTCCTAGACCAGTTAACCCACTGTTCCTAGACCAGTTAACCCACTATTCCTAGACCAGTTAACCCACTGTTCCTAGACCAGTTAACCCACTGTTCCTAGACCAGTTAACCCACTGTTCCTAGACCAGTTAACCCACTGTTCCTAGACCAGTTAACCCACTGTTCCTAGACCAGTTAACCCACTGTTCCTAGGCCGTTATTGAAAATAAGAATTTGTTCTTAACTGACTAGTTAAATAAAGTTTTTTAAAAAAAAATGTATCTATCAACCAAAGTACAGGAGGCCATGTGCCTAAACATATCAAATAAATTGTAGACTTCTAAATAGTAGGTGGAAGCATAATATATGTAAAATATGTAACCTTCTGGTTCTAACTCCTTTCCCGAGGCAACCAATCAGCAGGCAGGCCATAATATATGTAAAATATATACCTATGTAACCTTCCGGTTCTAACTCCTTTCCCGAGGCAACCAATCAGCAGGCTCACTGAATCTTTATTTGTTCTGGGACAGACAGCAGCAGTGTTAGTTGATGTATGGTTTCATCACCATGATATACAGTCTGTTATATTATTCTTGGTTTTTTGATAGTATTTTTTTTCTTCTTAATTGCATATGAGCTCCATATAAAATGATCAAATACAAATGTACAATAACAATTACACAGAACAAATAACCCCATAGACAACACATTCATTCACATCCCTGCGACAGAGAATAACGTACACCGTCACATTCCTGCGACAGAGAATAACACAGAGAATAACACACACCGTTACATCCCTGGGACAGAGAATAACACACACCGTCACATCCCTGGGACAGAGAATAACACACACCGTCACATCCCTGCGACAGAGAATAACACAGAGAATAACACAGAGAATAACACAGAGAATAACGTACACCGTCACATCCCTGCGACAGAGAATAACACAGAGAATAACACAGAGAATAACACAGAGAATAACGTACACCGTCACATCCCTGCGACAGAGAATAACATACACAGCAGTGTTAGTTAATTTACGAATTCCCTCAAACTCCTATAACATAAAAGGATAAAAAAAACCTCAACAGAAATGTTGAACCTTGTCGGTTTGGACAGCACGCCAGCTAACAGTGTAACATGGTTAACAGGACGAGAGGCTAGCAGAGCTAACAAGTTAGCATGGAAACTGTTAAAAACAACAAAAGTACACTTCACATTATGACAAATTACACGTCATTTACATTGTACATTAGTTCATATATAATCTGGGACCTTTTGGATCTAATTATGTTAAAAGAAGTGAAGAGTGAAGAAGCATTTCCTCCCCACGATTTAACTCCGTCAGCCTGAATGACGCGCTACAATAATAACAGCAGCTGGGGTGCAGTACCGTCCACCAACCACACGATGTCAGTCAGGTACACATGAAGGAAACCTGCCAATGGAAATAATGGAATATTTTTCTGTTGTTGTTACAAGACATATTCAAACATGAACTCAATGACATTCAATTCAATGCTTATGCTTAACTAATTTAGCTGAACTTCACAAATAGAACAGGATATATTTATTACACCTGCAAAAAAACGATTCTAACTATTATCGTCATTGACAGGACTGTTCCACGGACTCCCTCTGTCTCTATCTGTCCTCTAGAGGGAACCATGACAGGACTGTTCCACGGACTCCCTCTGTCTCTATCTGTCCTCTAGAGGGAACCATGACAGGACTGTTGCACAGACTCCCTCTGTCTCTCTCTGTCCTCTAGAGGGAACCATGACAGGACTGTTCCACGGACTCCCTCTGTCTCTATTTGTCCTCTAGAGGGAACCATGACAGGACGGTTCCACAGACTCCCTCTGTCTCTATCTGTCCTCTAGAGGGAGTGGAGAACCATGACAGGACTGTTCCACAGACTCCCTCTCTCTCTATCTGTCCTCTAGAGGGAACCATGACAGGACTGTTCCACGGACTCCCTCTGTCTCTATCTGTCCTCTAGAGGGAACCATGACAGGACTGTTCCACGGACTCCCTCTGTCTCTATTCATCTGTTCTCTAGAGGGAGTGGAGAACCATGACAGGACTGTTCCACAGACTCCCTCTCTCTCTATCTGTCCTCTAGAGGGAACCATGACAGGACTGTTCCACGGACTCCCTCTGTCTCTATCTGTCCTCTAGAGGGAACCATGACAGGACTGTTCCACAGACTCCCTCTGTCTCTATCTGTCCTCTAGAGGGAACCATGACAGGACTGTTCCACGGACTCCCTCTGTCTCTATTCATCTGTTCTCTAGAGGGAGTGGAGAACCATGACAGGACTGTTCCACAGACTCCCTCTGTCTCTATCTGTTCTCTAGAGGGAACCATGACAGGACTGTTCCACAGACTCCCTCTGTCTCTATCTGTTCTCTAGAGGGAACCATGACAGGACTGTTCCACAGACTCCCTCTGTCTCTATCTGTCCTCTAGAGGGAGTGGAGAACCATGACAGGACTGTTCCACAGACTCCCTCTGTCTCTCTTCATCTGTCCTCTAGAGGGAGTGGAGAACCATGACAGGACTGTTCCACAGCCTCCCTCTGTCTCTATCTGTCCTCTAGAGGGAACCATGACAGGACTGTTCCACAGCCTCCCTCTGTCTCTATCTGTCCTCTAGAGGGAGTGGAGAACCATGACAGGACTGTTCCACAGACTCCCTCTGTCTCTCTTCATCTGTCCTCTAGAGGGAGTGGAGAACCATGACAGGACTGTTCCACAGCCTCCCTCTGTCTCTATCTGTCCTCTAGAGGGAACCATGACAGGACTGTTCCACAGCCTCCCTCTGTCTCTATCTGTCCTCTAGAGGGAACCATGACAGGACTGTTCCACGGACTCCCTCTGTCTCTATCTGTCCTCTAGAGCAGGCCTGGACAAGCCCGTATGTGGCCCTCGACCTGGTTCAATGCGGCCAGAGGAATCATGCTCAGATCACATAGAGAATTTGCGATAGTAAAGTTTTGAAAAACGTATTTGTTATTCAAATTAAATCCCAATGAGCAATCACCTTTGTGTAATGATTTAACTCCCATCGCTTGTGGCACATTTATTATGAAAGCACGTATAAATAACAACTACGAGGACAGACAGGACAGGACAGGACAGACAGGACAGGACAGGACAGGACAGACAGGACAGGACAGACAGGACTGACAGGACAGACAGGACAGGACAGACAGGACAGGACAGGACAGACAGGGCAGGACAGACAGGACAGGACAGGACAGACAGGACAGGACGGGACAGACAGGACAAGACAGGACAGGACAGACAGGACAGGACAGACAGGACTGACAGGACAGACAGGACAGGACATGACAGACAGGACAGGACAGACAGGACAGGGCAGGACAGACAGGACAGACAGGACAGGACAGGACAGTACAGACAGGACAGGACAGACAGGACTGACAGGACAGACAGGACAGACAGGACAGGAACAGACAGTGACTGACAGGACAGACAGTGACTGACAGGACAGACAGGACTGACAGGACAGACGGACAGGACAGACAGTGACTGATAGGACCGACAGTGACTGACAGGACAGACAGTGACAGACAGGACAGACAGTGACAGACAGGACAGACAGTGACAGACAGGACAGACAGGACTGACAGGACACCCCACCACTCCTCCACCCCACCACCCCACCACTCCTCCACCCCACCACTCCTCCACTCCTCCACCCCACCACCCCACCACTCCTCCACCCCACTACTCCTCCACCCCACCACCCCACCACTCCTCCACCCCACCACTCCTCCACTCCACCACCCCACCACTCCTCCACCCCACCACTCCTCCACTCCTCCACCCCACCACCCCACCACTCCTCCACCCCACCACCCCACCACTCCTCCACCCCACCACTCCTCCACCCCACCACTCCTCCACCCCACCACCCCACCACTCCTCCACCCCACCACTCCTCCACTCCTCCACCCCACCACCCCACCACTCCTCCACCCCACCACTCCTCCACCCCACCACTCCTCCACCCCACCACTCCTCCACCCCACCACTCCTCCACCCCACCACCCCTCCACCCCACCACCCCTCCACCCCACCACCCCTCCACTCCTCCACCCCACCACTCCTCCACTCCTCCAACCCACCACCCCACCACTCCTCCACCCCACCACTCCTCCACTCCTCCACCCCACCACCCCACCACTCCTCCACTCCTCCACCCCACCACCCCACCACTCCTCCACCCCACCACTCCTCCACCCCACCACTCCTCCACCCCACCACTCCTCCACTCCTCCACCCCACCACCCCACCACTCCTCCACCCCACCACTCCTCCACCCCACCCCTCCACCACCCCACCACCCTGTCAGTCCCTGACATACCCTATCCCTAAACATCAGTCCCTGACAGACCCTATCCCTCAGTCCCTGACAGAGCCTATCCCTATCCTTCAGTCCCTAACAGACCCTATCCCTATCCCTCAGTCCCTGACAGACCCTATCCCTATCCCTCAGTCTCTGACAGAACCTATCCCTGTCCCTCAGTCCCTGACAGACCCTATCCCTGTCCCTCAGTCCCTGACAGACCCTATCCCTCAGTCCCTGACAGACCCTATCCCTAAGCCTCAGTCCCTGACAGACCCTATCCCTAAACATCAGTCCCTGACAGACCCTATCCCTAGCCTCAGTCCCTGACAGACCCTATCCCTAAGCCTCAGTCCCTGACAGACCCTATCCCTAAGCCTCAGTCCCTGACAGACCCTATCCCTAAACATCAGTCCCTGACAGACCCTATCCCTGTCCCTCAGTCCCTGACAGACCCTATCCCTATCCCTCAGTCCCTGACAGACCCTATCCCTCAGTCCCTGATATACCCTATCCCTATCCCTGAGTCCCTGGCAGACCCTATCCCTATCCCTCAGTCCCTGACAGACCCTATCCCTCAGTCCCTGACAGACCCTATCCCTCAGTCCCTGACAGACCCTATCCCTCAGTCCCTGACAGACCCTATCCCTATCCCTCAGTCCCTGATAGACCCTATCCCTATCCCTCAGTCCCTTACAGACCCTATCCCTAAGCCTCAGTCCCTGACAGACCCTATCCCTCAGTCCCTGGAAGACCCTATCCCTCAGTCCCTGACAGACCCGATCCCTATCCCTCAGTCTCTGACAGACCCGATCCCTATCCCTCAGTCCCTGATATACCCTATCCCTCAGTCCCTGACAGACCCTATCCCTCAGTCCCTGACAGACCCTATCCCTCAGTCCCTGACAGACCCTATCCCTCAGTCGCTGACAGACCCTATCCCTTAGCCTCAGTCCCTGACAGACCCTATCCCTCAGTCCCCGACAGACCCTATCCCTATCCCTCAGTCCCTGACAGACCCTATCTCTATCCCTCAGTCCCTGACAGACCCTATCCCTCAGTCCCCGACAGACCCTATCCCTATCCCTCAGTCCCTGACAGACCCTATCACTAAGCCTCAGTCCCTGACAGACTCTATCCCTGTCCCTCAGTCCCTGACAGACCCTATCACTATTCCTCAGTCCCTGACAGACCTTATCTCTCAGTCCCTGACAGACCCTATCCCTATCCCTCAGTCCCTGACAGACCCTATCCCTCAGTCCCTGATAGACCCTATCCCTATCCCTCAGTCCCTGACAGACCCTATCCCTCAGTCCCTGACAGACCCTATCCCTCAGTCCCTGACAGACCCTATCCCTCAGTCCCTGATAGACCCTATCCCTATACCTCAGTCCCTGACAGACCCTATCCCTCAGTCTCTGACAGACCCGATCCCTATCCATCAGTCCCTGATAGACCCTATCCCTATCCCTCAGGCCCTGACAGACCCTATCCCTCAGTCCCTGACAGACCCTATCCCTCAGTCCCTGACAGACCCTATCCCTAAGCCTCAGTCCCTGACAGACCCTATCCCTAAGCCTCAGTCCCTGACAGACCCTATCCCTAAACATCAGTCCCTGACTGACCCTATCCCTGTCCCTCAGTCCCTGACAGACTCTATCCCTATCCCTCAGTCCCTGACAGACCCTAAGCCTCAGTCCCTGATAGACCCTATCCCTATCCCTGAGTCCCTGGCAGACCCTATCCCTCAGTCCCTGACAGACCCTATCCCTATCCCTCAGTCCCTGATAGACCCTATCCCTATCCCTCAGTCCCTGACAGACCCTATCCCTATCCCTCAGTCCCTGATAGACCCTATCCCTATCCCTCAGGCCCTGACATACCCTATCCCTCAGTCCCTGACAGACCCTATCCCTCAGTCCCTGACAGACCCTATCCCTCAGTCCCTGACAGACCCGATCCCTATCCCTCAGTCCCTGACAGACCCTACCCTATCCCTCAGTCTCTGACAGACCCAATCCCTATCCCTCAGTCCCTGATAGACCCTATCCCTCAGTCCCTGACAGACCCTATCCCTCAGTCCCTGACAGACCCTATCCCTCAGTCCCTGACAGACCCTATCTCTATCCCTCAGTCCCTGACAGACCCTATCCCTCAGTCCCCGACAGACCCTATCCCTATCCCTCAGTCCCTGACAGACCCTATCACTAAGCCTCAGTCCCTGACAGACTCTATCCCTGTCCCTCAGTCCCTGACAGACCCTATCACTATTCCTCAGTCCCTGACAGACCTTATCTCTCAGTCCCTGACAGACCCTATCCCTAAGCCTCAGTCCCTGACAGACCCTATCCCTATCCCTCAGTCCCTGACAGACTCTATCCCTATCCCTCAGTCCCTGACAGACCCTATCCCTCAGTCCCCGACAGACCCTATCCCTATCCCTCAGTCCCTGACAGACCCTATCTCTATCCCTCAGTCCCTGACAGACCCTATCCCTCAGTCCCCGACAGACCCTATCCCTATCCCTCAGTCCCTGACAGACCCTATCACTAAGCCTCAGTCCCTGACAGACTCTATCCCTGTCCCTCAGTCCCTGACAGACCCTATCACTATTCCTCAGTCCCTGACAGACCTTATCTCTCAGTCCCTGACAGACCCTATCCCTATCCCTCAGTCCCTGACAGACCCTATCCCTCAGTCCCTGATAGACCCTATCCCTATCCCTCAGTCCCTGACAGACCCTATCCCTCAGTCCCTGACAGACCCTATCCCTCAGTCCCTGACAGACCCTATCCCTCAGTCCCTGACAGACCCTATCCCTCAGTCTCTGACAGACCCGATCCCTATCCATCAGTCCCTGATAGACCCTATCCCTATCCCTCAGGCCCTGACAGACCCTATCCCTCAGTCCCTGACAGACCCTATCCCTCAGTCCCTGACAGACCCTATCCCTAAGCCTCAGTCCCTGACAGACCCTATCCCTCAGTCCCTGACAGACCCTATCCCTCAGTCCCTGACAGACCCTATCCCTCAGTCGCTGACAGACCCTATCCCTTAGCCTCAGTCCCTGACAGACCCTATCCCTCAGTCCCCGACAGACCCTATCCCTATCCCTCAGTCCCTGACAGACCCTATCTCTATCCCTCAGTCCCTGACAGACCCTATCCCTCAGTCCCCGACAGACCCTATCCCTATCCCTCAGTCCCTGACAGACCCTATCACTAAGCCTCAGTCCCTGACAGACTCTATCCCTGTCCCTCAGTCCCTGACAGACCCTATCACTATTCCTCAGTCCCTGACAGACCTTATCTCTCAGTCCCTGACAGACCCTATCCCTATCCCTCAGTCCCTGACAGACCCTATCCCTCAGTCCCTGATAGACCCTATCCCTATCCCTCAGTCCCTGATAGACCCTATCCCTATCCCTCAGGCCCTGACATACCCTATCCCTCAGTCCCTGACAGACCCTATCCCTCAGTCCCTGACAGACCCTATCCCTCAGTCCCTGACAGACCCGATCCCTATCCCTCAGTCCCTGACAGACCCTACCCTATCCCTCAGTCTCTGACAGACCCAATCCCTATCCCTCAGTCCCTGATAGACCCTATCCCTCAGTCCCTGACAGACCCTATCCCTCAGTCCCTGACAGACCCTATCCCTCAGTCCCTGACAGACCCTATCTCTATCCCTCAGTCCCTGACAGACCCTATCCCTCAGTCCCCGACAGACCCTATCCCTATCCCTCAGTCCCTGACAGACCCTATCACTAAGCCTCAGTCCCTGACAGACTCTATCCCTGTCCCTCAGTCCCTGACAGACCCTATCACTATTCCTCAGTCCCTGACAGACCTTATCTCTCAGTCCCTGACAGACCCTATCCCTAAGCCTCAGTCCCTGACAGACCCTATCCCTATCCCTCAGTCCCTGACAGACTCTATCCCTATCCCTCAGTCCCTGACAGACCCTATCCCTCAGTCCCCGACAGACCCTATCCCTATCCCTCAGTCCCTGACAGACCCTATCTCTATCCCTCAGTCCCTGACAGACCCTATCCCTCAGTCCCCGACAGACCCTATCCCTATCCCTCAGTCCCTGACAGACCCTATCACTAAGCCTCAGTCCCTGACAGACTCTATCCCTGTCCCTCAGTCCCTGACAGACCCTATCACTATTCCTCAGTCCCTGACAGACCTTATCTCTCAGTCCCTGACAGACCCTATCCCTATCCCTCAGTCCCTGACAGACCCTATCCCTCAGTCCCTGATAGACCCTATCCCTATCCCTCAGTCCCTGACAGACCCTATCCCTCAGTCCCTGACAGACCTTATCCCTCAGTCCCTGACAGACCCTATCCCTCAGTCCCTGACAGACCCTATCCCTCAGTCTCTGACAGACCCGATCCCTATCCATCAGTCCCTGATAGACCCTATCCCTATCCCTCAGGCCCTGACAGACCCTATCCCTCAGTCCCTGACAGACCCTATCCCTCAGTCCCTGACAGACCCTATCCCTAAGCCTCAGTCCCTGACAGACCCTATCCCTAAGCCTCAGTCCCTGACAGACCCTATCCCTAAGCCTCAGTCCCTGACAGACCCTATCCCTAAACATCAGTCCCTGACAGACCCTATCCCTGTCCCTCAGTCCCTGACAGACTCTATCCCTATCCCTCAGTCCCTGACAGACCCTATCACTATTCCTCAGTCCCTGACAGACCTTATCTCTCAGTCCCTGACAGACCCTATCCCTAAGCCTCAGTCCCTGACAGACCCTATCCCTATCCCTCAGTCCCTGACAGACCCTATCTCTATCCCTCAGTCCCTGACAGACCCTATCCCTCAGTCCCCGACAGACCCTATCCCTATCCCTCAGTCCCTGACAGACCCTATCACTAAGCCTCAGTCCCTGACAGACTCTATCCCTGTCCCTCAGTCCCTGACAGACCCTATCACTATTCCTCAGTCCCTGACAGACCTTATCTCTCAGTCCCTGACAGACCCTATCCCTAAGCCTCAGTCCCTGACAGACCCTATCCCTATCCCTCAGTCCCTGACAGACTCTATCCCTATCCCTCAGTCCCTGACAGACCCTATCCCTCAGTCCCCGACAGACCCTATCCCTATCCCTCAGTCCCTGACAGACCCTATCTCTATCCCTCAGTCCCTGACAGACCCTATCCCTCAGTCCCCGACAGACCCTATCCCTATCCCTCAGTCCCTGACAGACCCTATCACTAAGCCTCAGTCCCTGACAGACCCTATCCCTATCCCTCAGTCCCTGACAGACCCTATCCCTCAGTCCCTGATAGACCCTATCCCTATCCCTCAGTCCCTGACAGACCCTATCCCTCAGTCCCTGACAGACCCTATCCCTCAGTCCCTGACAGACCCTATCCCTCAGTCCCTGATAGACCCTATCCCTATACCTCAGTCCCTGACAGACCCTATCCCTCAGTCTCTGACAGACCCGATCCCTATCCATCAGTCCCTGATAGACCCTATCCCTATCCCTCAGGCCCTGACAGACCCTATCCCTCAGTCCCTGACAGACCCTATCCCTCAGTCCCTGACAGACCCTATCCCTAAGCCTCAGTCCCTGACAGACCCTATCCCTAAGCCTCAGTCCCTGACAGACCCTATCCCTAAGCCTCAGTCCCTGACAGACCCTATCCCTAAACATCAGTCCCTGACAGACCCTATCCCTGTCCCTCAGTCCCTGACAGACTCTATCCCTATCCCTCAGTCCCTGACAGACCCTATCACTATTCCTCAGTCCCTGACAGACCTTATCTCTCAGTCCCTGACAGACCCTATCCCTAAGCCTCAGTCCCTGACAGACCCTATCCCTATCCCTCAGTCCCTGACAGACTCTATCCCTATCCCTCAGTCCCTGACAGACCCTATCCCTCAGTCCCCGACAGACCCTATCCCTATCCCTCAGTCCCTGACAGACCCTATCTCTATCCCTCAGTCCCTGACAGACCCTATCCCTCAGTCCCCGACAGACCCTATCCCTATCCCTCAGTCCCTGACAGACCCTATCAGTAAGCCTCAGTCCCTGACAGACTCTATCCCTGTCCCTCAGTCCCTGACAGACCCTATCACTATTCCTCAGTCCCTGACAGACCTTATCTCTCAGTCCCTGACAGACCCTATCCCTATCCCTCAGTCCCTGACAGACCCTTTCCCTCAGTCCCTGATAGACCCTATCCCTATCCCTCAGTCCCTGACAGACCCTATCCCTCAGTCCCTGACAGACCCTATCCCTCAGTCCCTGACAGACCCTATCCCTCAGTCCCTGATAGACCCTATCCCTATACCTCAGTCCCTGACAGACCCTATCCCTCAGTCTCTGACAGACCCGATCCCTATCCATCAGTCCCTGATAGACCCTATCCCTATCCCTCAGGCCCTGACAGACCCTATCCCTCAGTCCCTGACAGACCCTATCCCTCAGTCCCTGACAGACCCTATCCCTAAGCCTCAGTCCCTGACAGACCCTATCCCTAAGCCTCAGTCCCTGACAGACCCTATCCCTAAGCCTCAGTCCCTGACAGACCCTATCCCTAAACATCAGTCCCTGACAGACCCTATCCCTGTCCCTCAGTCCCTGACAGACTCTATCCCTATCCCTCAGTCCCTGACAGACCCTAAGCCTCAGTCCCTGATAGACCCTATCCCTATCCCTGAGTCCCTGGCAGACCCTATCCCTCAGTCCCTGACAGACCCTATCCCTATCCCTCAGTCCCTGATAGACCCTATCCCTATCCCTCAGTCCCTGACAGACCCTATCCCTATCCCTCAGTCCCTGATAGACCCTATCCCTATCCCTCAGGCCCTGACAGACCCTATCCCTCAGTCCCTGACAGACCCTATCCCTCAGTCCCTGACAGACCCTATCCCTCAGTCCCTGACAGACCCGATCCCTATCCCTCAGTCCCTGACAGACCCTACCCTATCCCTCAGTCTCTGACAGACCCAATCCCTATCCCTCAGTCCCTGATAGACCCTATCCCTCAGTCCCTGACAGACCCTATCCCTCAGTCCCTGACAGACCCTATCCCTCAGTCCCTGACAGACCCTATCTCTATCCCTCAGTCCCTGACAGACCCTATCCCTCAGTCCCCGACAGACCCTATCCCTATCCCTCAGTCCCTGACAGACCCTATCACTAAGCCTCAGTCCCTGACAGACTCTATCCCTGTCCCTCAGTCCCTGACAGACCCTATCACTATTCCTCAGTCCCTGACAGACCTTATCTCTCAGTCCCTGACAGACCCTATCCCTAAGCCTCAGTCCCTGACAGACCCTATCCCTATCCCTCAGTCCCTGACAGACTCTATCCCTATCCCTCAGTCCCTGACAGACCCTAACCTTGAGCCAAGTTGCCGCGTTCACGTGCAAATCGGACCTAGAAACTCTGAAATGTCCAACTTCCGACTGGCATATGAACGTGTCAATAGTCACCGCCCACATCGTCATGATAATGTTAATTCACTTCCTCTACATAAGCCAGTATGGGGTCTGCCAGGTACTGACCAGGTGATATGTTGCTTCTTGCTCGTCCAATATCTTGAAAACATGACTGCTGACAAATGAAACATTTTGGGACTGCATCAACAGCGGACTAATGAAAAGAAATACGAAAATATCGTTTTTGAGTGAATTTTCCCTTTAAGAGTTATTCATGCCAAATAAAATAAAATAAAATGTTATTGGTCACATACACATGGTAAGCAGATGTTATTGGTCACATACACATGGTAAGCAGACGTTATTGGTCACATACACATGGTAAGCAGACGTTATTGGTCACATACACATGGTTAGCAGAAGTTATTGGTCACATACACATGGTAAGCAGACGTTATTGGTCACATACACATGGTTAGCAGAAGTTATTGGTCACATACACATGGTAAGCAGAAGTTATTGGTCACATACACATGGTTAGCAGACGTTATTGGTCACATACACATGGTTAGCAGAAGTTATTGCGAGTGTAGGGAAATTCTTGTGTAGGGAAATTCTTGTAATACGTTAATAAATAATAATAAAAAACTGCAAAGTTTCCTAAGGACTAGAAGCGAGGCAGCCCTCTCCGTCGACGCCATCTTGTTCACATGAAAGATGTCTTTCATGTCTGTCATATTTGTCATATTTAGAAAACCAAGTAGCCACGGTGTTTCCTTTATGATTGTACTCCCTGCCTATCTTAACAACCGCTATGAGCTATCTATATTATTTATTTATTTGTTTTATTCCAATTCAATCTGAAGTAAAAAAAATAACTAAAATAAAAAGTATTTTCTTTTCGAACCAATTTGGATAAAAATCCAGAGTATATTTTAATGTTTTCAGACGACAACAACACAAACTGTTTTGCTTCTAAAAGGTTTTCATTCAAGGGTCCCTATAAATAAAGACAGACCAGGTGGTATGTTGACATAATAATAATAATAAAGACAGACCAGGTGATATGTTGACATAATAATAATAATAAAGACAGACCAGGTGGTATGTTGACATAATAATAATAATAAAGACAGACCAGGTGATATGTTGACATAATAATAATAATAAAGACAGACCAGGTGATATGTTGACATAATAATAATAATAAAGACAGACCAGGTGATATGTTGACATAATAATAATAATAAAGACAGACCAGGTGATATGTTGACATAATAATAATAATAAAGACAGACCAGGTGATATGTTGACATAATAATAATAATAAAGACAGACCAGGTGGTATGTTGACATAATAATAATAATAAAGACAGACCAGGTGATATGTTGACATAATAATAATAATAAAGACAGACCAGGTGGTATGTTGACATAATAATAATAATAAAGACAGACCAGGTGATATGTTGACATAATAATAATAATAAAGACAGACCAGGTGATATGTTGACATAATAATAATAATAAAGACAGACCAGGTGATATGTTGACATAATAATAATAATAAAGACAGACCAGGTGATATGTTGACATAATAATAATAATAAAGACAGACCAGGTGATATGTTGACATAATAATAATAATAAAGACAAACCAGGTGATATGTTGACATAATAATAATAATAAAGACAGACCAGGTGATATGTTGACATAATAATAATAATAAAGACAGACCAGGTGATATGTTGACATAATAATAATAATAAAGACAGACCAGGTGATATGTTGACATAATAATAATAATAAAGACAGACCAGGTGATATGTTGACATAATAATAATAATAAAGACAGACCAGGTGATATGTTGACATAATAATAATAATAAAGACAGACCAGGTGATATGTTGACATAATAATAATAATAAAGACAGACCAGGTGATATGTTGACATAATAATAATAATAAAGACAGACCAGGTGGTATGTTGACATAATAATAATAATAAAGACAGACCAGGTGATATGTTGACATAATAATAATAATAAAGACAGACCAGGTGATATGTTGACATAATAATAATAATAAAGACAGACCAGGTGATATGTTGACATAATAATAATAATAAAGACAGACCAGGTGATATGTTGACATAATAATAATAATAATAAAGACAGACCAGGTGATATGTTGACATAATAATAATAATAAAGACAGACCAGGTGATATGTTGACATAATAATAATAATAAAGACAGACCAGGTGATATGTTGACATAATAATAATAATAAAGACAGACCAGGTGATATGTTGACATAATAATAATAATAAAGACAGACCAGGTGATATGTTGACATAATAATAATAATAAAGACAGACCAGGTGATATGTTGACATAATAATAATAATAAAGACAGACCAGGTGGTATGTTGACATAATAATAATAATAAAGACAGACCAGGTGATATGTTGACATAATAATAATAATAAAGACAGACCAGGTGATATGTTGACATAATAATAATAATAAAGACAGACCAGGTGATATGTTGACATAATAATAATAATAAAGACAGACCAGGTGGTATGTTGACATAATAATAATAATAAAGACAGACCAGGTGATATGTTGACATAATAATAATAATAAAGACAGACCAGGTGATATGTTGACATAATAATAATAATAAAGACAGACCAGGTGATATGTTGACATAATAATAATAATAAAGACAGACCAGGTGATATGTTGACATAATAATAATAATAAAGACAGACCAGGTGATATGTTGACATAATAATAATAATAAAGACAGACCAGGTGATATGTTGACATAATAATAATAATAAAGACAGACCAGGTGATATGTTGACATAATAATAATAATAAAGACAGACCAGGTGATATGTTGACATAATAATAATAATAAAGACAGACCAGGTGATATGTTGACATAATAATAATAATAAAGACAGACCAGGTGGTATGTTGACATAATAATAATAATAAAGACAGACCAGGTGATATGTTGACATAATAATAATAATAAAGACAGACCAGGTGATATGTTGACATAATAATAATAATAAAGACAGACCAGGTGATATGTTGACATAATAATAATAATAATAAAGACAGACCAGGTGATATGTTGACATAATAATAATAATAAAGACAGACCAGGTGATATGTTGACATAATAATAATAATAAAGACAGACCAGGTGATATGTTGACATAATAATAATAATAAAGACAGACCAGGTGATATGTTGACATAATAATAATAATAAAGACAGACCAGGTGGTATGTTGACATAATAATAATAATAAAGACAGACCAGGTGATATGTTGACATAGTAATAATAATAAAGACAGACCAGGTGGTATGTTGACATAATAATAATAATAAAGACAGACCAGGTGGTATTGAAAATGCCCTCCTCTAGCTGGAATCATTCCCAGCAATCAACAACATAATCACCACGACAGCAACCTTGAAGAACAACCACTGTGTCTGAAGAGCTTAGAAATAACATGTCAAGTTTGCCCCGAACAGTTTCTAAGCAACCAAAGACACACCGATTACCTGGACACCGCACAACGTGAGGACAATAGTGCCATCGGTGTGTGTTCCCTCAGTATCCTGCCACTTGTTGTGACAGAGAGGAGTAATATCACAAACCACAATATGGCTGACCAACGCTGTTAGTAGACCTTGGTGACAGTAGGCTAATGGTGGGTCGCGACGTGGCAGTGGACATTTAGAATTATTTCATTAATCAGTGGAATCTGATTGGGCCAAGTGCATCTGCGCTCTTTGTTCAGTGTGCTTTCAGCTTAAACAGCAGGCTCAGTTTGGCAGCTGTGTGAGAGGGATAGGGAGAGGGGAGAGGGGAGAGGGAGAGGGAGAGGGAGAGAGGAGAAGGAGAGGGGAGAGGGGAGAGGGAGAGAGGAGAAGGAGAGAGGAGAGGGGAGAAGAAGAGGGGAGAAGGATAGGGGAGAAGGAGAGGGGAGAGGGGAGAAGAAGAGGGGAGAAGGATAGGGGAGAAGGAGAGGGGAGAGGGGAGAAGAAGAGGGGAGAAGGAGAGGGGAGAAGGAGAGGGGAGAGGGGAGAGGGGAGAGGGAGAGGGGAGAAGGAGAGAGTAGAAGGAGAGGGGAGAGGGGAGAAGAAGAGGGGAGAAGGAGAGGGGAGAGGGGAGAAGAAGAGGGGAGAAGGAGAGGGAGAAGGGGGAGGTAGAGGGAGATGCCAGTGTGCTTCCCGGTTTACCGGATCTTTTTTTCAGCAGTTTTCTTGAAGCTCACTCAGCCTCCCACACGACGCAGCGCTGTGGTTCAACAGCAGATGATGCGCTGTGTCACTGACTTGTTATTCCCACTCGCCACCACTCACTGCTGTCATCAAATGGACTCATTCTAGCCACAAGCTCTGACTGAGCTCAATAATCATGAAACGCATTTGAAATGGTCTCCTGCCTGACTGAGAACCAGTTCTGGGTTGTTCATCTACAGCAGGAAGTGGTCTCCTGCCTGACTGAGAACCCACTCATACAGTTTCTGGGTTGTTCATCTACAGCAGGAAGTGGTCTCCTGCCTGACAGAACCCACTCATACAGTTTCTGGATTGTTCATCTACAACAGGAAGTGGTCTCCTGCCTGACTGAGAACCAGTTCTGGGTTGTTCATCTACAACAGGAAGTGGTCTCCTGTCTGGCTGAGAACCGGTTCTGGGTTGTTCATCTACAACAGGAAGTGGTCTCCTGTCTGGCTGAGAACCGGTTCTGGGCTGTTCATCTACAACAGGAAGTGGTCTCCTGCCTGACTGAGAAAGCAGTAGATGTTCTGGTCCAGTTTGGCACCACATACCTATGTGAGTCAGGGTTCTCAACTCTGACAAACTTAAAACAACAACAAGTACAGAAACAGTTTCAAGACTGAGCATTACCTCAGTGTTGCACTGTTAAAACCAGAGCCCAGAATAGACATGCTCTTATTAGGACTCTGAGTGCTTGTTTTGTCACATAAACTGAAATAACTATTTAAATTTTAGCAACCAGGAAATGGAGGAGCGATTATTGCATATTGCACCTTTAAATCCTTTGTAAATCCACTTCACAAATAGCCTATCAGCTTGAAACCTTTTAGAGTCATCAAAAACATTACCATGAGGAAGCATGTTAGGTTTGGTATTCAAACCACTGTAAATCCACTCTGATCTTTGTCATCCCGTGGACCCCGTTCATTGCTGCTTGCAGCTATAAGTTGCTGTTCTCTATGTAGGTGAGAGAAACAAGAAGAAAAGTAATAAAATAAAAGTAGGCTAAAGCCAAACATATGGAATGTGTTTTCTTGCATACTTCTGTATCATAAAACATTCTCTAAAGGCAAAGGATCCTTCCACGTACAACCATGAAGCAGGCTCCTGGGCAGAGGGCTACGCCTCTTATGCAAATACTCAAGAGGAGCGATTGGAGCCCCGCCTACCTACAAAAGCAACACACTGCAACGAAAGATACTGATAACTTTACCGTTTTGTCTGCGCTGCGATCCGCTGCCGTCACACTCTCGGGGTGGGGTTTCTAGTTTAGCTGCGCGGAGAATAGCGACTGTCTGGTAGAGTGATGTCACATAACGAATAGACGAGAGACCGAACCAGTGACTGATTGTAATAGCTGGGGAAAGCGCACCTGTTGAATAACAGGCTCACAACCATATTCCCGTTTTCCGTATTTCTTCGAAGCTTTTGGCTGCGTTTTAAAAGTTCAGAATGACGGATACAATACTTACCAACGGAATCAAGGACCGAGCGGGTCAGAATGGATATTTTAAAAAAGTGAGTGATTTTTAAGTTTTTATGATAGAGATGATAGCGCGGTTACGCAGGGGACGTTCATAACGATTCATGTGTTACACACCGTTCACTTATGAATGGACTCTGTCTGTTATAAACGCAGTGTTTCTGCTTTCACTGAAATGAACAGCGGCCTGGTGGAAGTATTTCTGATGTAGTTCATCTCAATCAAAACAACCGGTGTTGATGTCTGACGGTACTACCTGTTTGATTAGTGGTTTATACCCTGTTTTTTTTTTTTTAAATACGATAACGCTATCTGCGGTTTTTAATGGGTTTGACTGATTGTCAGGTGTGGCAGTGGCCACTTAATAATGTCATTGGTCGCTATCGTATTGGAACATACGGCAGTTGGTTGTCAAAGATCTTCTGGTGATATACACTACAGGTCAAACGTTTTAGAAGGCGGTTTCTTTATTTTATTATATTTTCTACATTGTAGAATAATTGTGAAGACATCAAAACTATGAAATAACACATATGGAATCATGTAGTAACCAAAAAAAAAAAGTGTTAAACAAATCTAAATATGTTATATTTGAGATTCTTCAAATAGCCACCCTTTGCCTTGGTGACAGCTTTGCCCACTCTTGGCATTCTCTCAACCAGCTTCACCTGGAATGCTTTTCCAACAGTATTTAAAGGAGTTTGCCTATATGCTGAGCACTTGTTGGATGCTTTTCCTTCACTCTGAAATGTTCCTTATTGACTGACCTTCATGTCTTAAAGTAATGATGGACTGTTGTTTCTCTTTGCTTATTTAAGCTGTTCTTGCCCTGATATGGACTTGGTCTTTTACCAAATAGGGCTAACTTCACCCCTACCTTGTCACAACACAACTGATTGCTAAATCATTATGTTAATAACTAATGTGGTGAGATACAAGAATCGACATTAAAACATTGTAGAGATGCAAAACCTTTGACTAACACCTACTCATTCCAGGGTTCTAGAACACCTACTCATTCCAGGGTTCTAGAACACCTACTCATTCCAGGGTTCTAGAACACCTACTCATTCCAGGGTTCTAGAACACCTACTCATTCCAGGGGTTTTTCTTTATGTTGACTATTTTCTACCTTATAGAATAATAGTGAAGACATCAACACTATGAAATAACACATATGGAATCATGTAGTAACCAAAAAAGGTGTAGTAATCAAAATATATTTTATATTTGAGATTCTTCAAAGTAGCCACCCTTTGCCTTGATGACAGCTTTGCACAATCTTGGCATTCTCTCAACCAGCTTCATGAGGTAGTCACCTGGAATGCATTTCAATTCACAGGTGCGCCGTGTTAAAAGTTCCTTTGTGGAATTTATTTCCTTAATGTGTTTGAGCCAAAATATCTCAATCTGTGGATGAGCAACTGATCACATGGTCCATTTAAAGATGGGACCAGGGTGAAAGAACATAAACCTTATATCCTGTTGCTCCCATTATTTTGCTAACAAGAAAGAAACTATTAGGGAGTATTGGACGTGTGTGTGTGTGTGTGTGTGTGTGTGTGTGTGTGTGTGTGAGAGAGATAGTGGGTGTGTGTGTGATAGTGGCCAGCCTAATGGACCTATATCTTACAGCCTACTGTGAATACATTATCAGGTATTTATGGAATGCTTTTATCTACTGAGGTGTGTGTGCTCCTTCCTGCCTGTGTGTCTGTGGTGTGTGTTTGTGCTCCTGTCTGTGGTGTGTGTGTTTGTGCTCCTGTCTGTGGTGTGTGTGTTTGTGCTCCTGTTTGCGGTGTGTGTTTTGTGTGTCTTTCTGAGGAACATGCCCCCTGGATAACAAGCTGGCGAGGTTGGACAGATAGCCTGGCAGTCTACTAGAAGATACCAAAACCCTTACCGTTACGCTTGTTTACACTGAGCTGCTCAGGAGTCGGATGCACAATCATGTTTCCATTAACACACTGTGGACTCGGCGAGAGATATGGGTGAGATATGGGTGGGACAACGTTTCTCCATGCAGGGATGGGATCTGTCCCAAACTGGATCTTTATCCACAGGTTCCACGCTGCTCCATCGAGAAGATTATGGGTTTCCCCCGATAACTGCCCTTTTCGTCATCATGCTAGCTAGCAGTAACGACAGCAGCCATTATGAAGGTAGCCTAGCAGTTCATCTCAATGGGCCAGTAACCGAAAGGTCGCTGGTTCGAATCCCAGAGACGGCAAGATGGAACAATCTGCCGTTCTGCCCTTGAGCAAGGCAGTTAACCCCCAACAACAACTGTTCCCCGGGTGCTGATGACGTCGATAGTCCCCACCTCACCTCTCTGATTCAGAGGGGTTGGGTTAATTGCGGAAGACCCATTGAGGTTGAAGGCTTTCCGTTGACCAACTGACTAGGTATCCCCCCCTTTCCCCAACTGACTAGGTATCCCCCCCTTTCCCCAACTGACTAGGTATCCCCCCCTTTCCCCAACTGACTAGGTATCCCCCCCTTTTCCCAACTGACTAGGTATCCCCCCCCTTTTCCCAACTGACTAGGTATCTTCCCCCCCTTTTCCCAACTGACTAGGTATCTCCCCCCCTTTTCCCAACTGACTAGGTATCTCCCCCCCTTTTCCCAACTGACTAGGTATCCCCCCCTTTTCCCAACTGACTAGGTATCCCCCCCTTTTCCCAACTGACTAGGTATCCCCCCCCCTTTTCCCAACTGACTAGGTATCCCCCCCCTTTCCCCAACTGACTAGGTATCCCCCCCTTTCCCCAACTGACTAGGTATCCCCCCCCCTTTTCCCAACTGACTAGGTATCTTCCCCCCCTTTTCCCAACTGACTAGGTATCTCCCCCCCTTTTCCCAACTGACTAGGTATCTCCCCCCCTTTTCCCAACTGACTAGGTATCCCCCCCTTTTCCCAACTGACTAGGTATCCCCCCCTTTTCCCAACTGACTAGGTATCCCCCCCCCTTTCCCCAACTGACTAGGTATCCCCCCCTTTCCCCAACTGACTAGGTATCCCCCCCCTTTCCCAACTGACTCTGTATCCCCCCTTCCCTAAAGGTAAAGTTTGGAGGACAGTGGCATGTCCCATCCCTGCATTGAGGTTCTTTTCCCGGTAGGGTCGGTGTCTTCTAGCTGACAGAGATATGGATGATGATTCCCAGCCAGGCATCGGTCGTTGCCCCCATACCCTAGGCCTAATGTAAAAGGAATGTTATGTCCCAAGTGGTACACTATTCCCTATGGGCCCTGGTTGAATGGTACACTATTCCCTATGGGGCCCTGGTTGAATGGTACACTATTCCCTATGGGGCCCTGGTTGAATGGTACACTATTCCCTATGGGCCCTGGTCCAATGGTACACTATTCCCTATGGGGCCCTGGTCCAATGGTACACTATTCCCTATGGGGCCCTGGTCCAATGGTACACTATTCCCTATGGGGCCCTGGTCCAATGGTACACTATTCCCTATGGGGCCCTGGTTGAATGGTACACTCTTCCCTATGGGCCCTGGTTGAATGGTACACTATTCCCTATGGGCCCTGGTCCAATGGTACACTATTCCCTATGGGCCCTGGTTGAATGGTACACTCTTCCCTATGGGCCCTGGTTGAATGGTACACTATTCCCTATGGGCCCTGGTCCAATGGTACACTATTCCCTATGGGGCCCTGGTTGAATGGTACACTATTCCCTATGGGGCCCTGGTTGAATGGTACACTATTCCCTATGGGGCCCTGGTCCAATGGTACACTATTCCCTATGGGCCCTGGTTGAATGGTACACTATTCCCTATTGGCCCTGGTTGAATGGTACACTATTCCCTATGGGGCCCTGGTCGAATGGTACACTATTCCCTATGGGGCCCTGGTCGAATGGTACACTATTCCCTATGGGCCCTGGTTGAATGGTACACTATTCCCTATGGGCCCTGGTTGAATGGTACACTATTCCCTATGGGGCCCTGGTTGAATGGTACATGGTACACTATTCCCTATGGGCCCTGGTTGAATGGTACACTATTCCCTATGGGGCCCTGGTCCAATGGTACACTATTCCCTATGGGCCCTGGTTGAATGGTACACTATTCCCTATGGGGCCCTGGTCGAATGGTACATGGTACACTATTCCCTATGGGGCCCTGGTCGAATGGTACACTATTCCCTATGGGCCCTGGTCGAATGGTACACTATTCCCTATGGGCCCTGGTTGAATGGTACACTATTCCCTATGGGGCCCTGGTCGAATGGTACATGGTACACTATTCCCTATGGGGCCCTGGTCGAATGGTACACTATTCCCTATGGGCCCTGGTCGAATGGTACACTATTCCCTATGGGGCCCTGGTCGAATGGTACATGGTACACTATTCCCTATGGGCCCTGGTTGAATGGTACACTATTCCCTATGGGGCCCTGGTCGAATGGTACACTATTCCCTATGGGCCCTGGTTGAATGGTACACTATTCCCTATGGGGCCCTGGTCGAATGGTACATGGTACACTATTCCCTATGGGCCCTGGTCGAATGGTACATGGTACACTATTCCCTATGGGCCCTGGTTGAATGGTACACTATTCCCTATGGGCCCTGGTTGAATGGTACACTATTCCCTATGGGCCCTGGTTGAATGGTACACTATTCCCTATGGGGCCCTGGTCGAATGGTACACTATTCCCTATGGGGCCCTGGTCGAATGGTACACTATTCCCTATGGGGCCCTGGTCGAATGGTACATGGTACACTATTCCCTATGGGCCCTGGTCCAATGGTACACTATTCCCTATGGGCCCTGGTTGAATGGTACACTATTCCCTATGGGCCCTGGTCGAATGGTACACTCTTCCCTATGGGCCCTGGTCCAATGGTACACTCTTCCCTATGGGCCCTGGTCGAATGGTACACTATTCCCTATGGGGCCCTGGTCGAATGGTACATGGTACACTATTCCCTATGGGCCCTGGTCGAATGGTACACTCTTCCCTATGGGCCCTGGTCCAATGGTACACTCTTCCCTATGGGCCCTGGTTGAATGGTACACTATTCCCTATGGGCCCTGGTTGAATGGTACACTATTCCCTATGGGCCCTGGTTGAATGGTACACTATTCCCTATGGGCCCTGGTTGAATGGTACACTATTCCCTATGGGCCCTGGTCCAATGGTACACTATTCCCTATGGGGCCCTGGTCGAATGGTACATGGTACACTATTCCCTATGGGCCCTGGTTGAATGGTACACTATTCCCTATGGGCCCTGGTTGAATGGTACACTATTCCCTATGGGGCCCTGGTCGAATGGTACATGGTACACTATTCCCTATGGGCCCTGGTCGAATGGTACATGGTACACTATTCCCTATGGGCCCTGGTCGAATGGTACATGGTACACTATTCCCTATGGGCCCTGGTTGAATGGTACACTATTCCCTATGGGCCCTGGTTGAATGGTACACTATTCCCTATGGGGCCCTGGTCGAATGGTACACTATTCCCTATGGGCCCTGGTTGAATGGTACACTATTCCCTATGGGGCCCTGGTTGAATGGTACATGGTACACTATTCCCTATGGGGCCCTGGTTGAATGGTACATGGTACACTATTCCCTATGGGCCCTGGTCGAATGGTACATGGTACACTATTCCCTATGGGCCCTGGTCCAATGGTACACTATTCCCTATGGGGCCCTGGTTGAATGGTACACTATTCCCTATGGGCCCTGGTCCAATGGTACACTATTCCCTATGGGGCCCTGGTCGAATGGTACATGGTACACTATTCCCTATGGGGCCCTGGTCGAATGGTACACTATTCCCTATGGGCCCTGGTTGAATGGTACATGGTACACTATTCCCTATGGGCCCTGGTTGAATGGTACACTATTCCCTATGGGCCCTGGTCGAATGGTACACTATTCCCTATGGGCCCTGGTCGAATGGTACACTCTTCCCTATGGGCCCTGGTCCAATGGTACACTATTCCCTATGGGGCCCTGGTTGAATGGTACATGGTACACTATTCCCTATGGGGCCCTGGTCGAATGGTACATGGTACACTATTCCCTATGGGGCCCTGGTCGAATGGTACACTATTCCCTATGGGCCCTGGTTGAATGGTACATGGTACACTATTCCATATGGGCCCTGGTCGAATGGTACACTATTCCATATGGGCCCTGGTCGAATGGTACATGGTACACTATTCCCTATGGGCCCTGGTCCAATGGTACACTATTCCCTATGGGCCCTGGTCCAATGGTACACTATTCCCTATGGGGCCCTGGTTGAATGGTACACTATTCCCTATGGGCCCTGGTTGAATGGTACACTATTCCCTATGGGCCCTGGTTGAATGGTACACTATTCCCTATGGGGCCCTGGTCGAATGGTACATGGTACACTATTGCCTATGGGCCCTGGTCCAATGGTACACTATTCCCTATGGGCCCTGGTTGAATGGTACACTATTCCCTATGGGGCCCTGGTTGAATGGTACACTATTCCCTATGGGCCCTGGTCGAATGGTACACTATTCCCTATGGGCCCTGGTTGAATGGTACACTATTCCCTATGGGGCCCTGGTCGAATGGTACATGGTACACTATTCCCTATGGGGCCCTGGTCGAATGGTACACTATTCCCTATGGGGCCCTGGTCGAATGGTACACTATTCCCTATGGGCCCTGGTCCAATGGTACACTATTCCCTATGGGCCCTGGTCCAATGGTACACTATTCCCTATGGGCCCTGGTTGAATGGTACACTATTCCATATGGGCCCTGGTCGAATGGTACATGGTACACTATTCCCTATGGGCCCTGGTCCAATGGTACACTATTCCCTATGGGCCCTGGTTGAATGGTACACTATTCCCTATGGGCCCTGGTCCAATGGTACACTATTCCCTATGGGGCCCTGGTTGAATGGTACACTATTCCCTATGGGCCCTGGTCCAATGGTACACTATTCCCTATGGGCCCTGGTTGAATGGTACACTATTCCCTATGGGCCCTGGTCCAATGGTACACTATTCCCTATGGGGCCCTGGTTGAATGGTACACTATTCCCTATGGGCCCTGGTTGAATGGTACACTATTCCCTATGGGCCCTGGTCCAATGGTACACTATTCCCTATGGGCCCTGGTTGAATGGTACACTATTCCCTATGGGCCCTGGTTGAATGGTACACTATTCCCTATGGGCCCTGGTCGAATGGTACACTCTTCCCTATGGGCCCTGGTCCAATGGTACACTCTTCCCTATGGGCCCTGGTCGAATGGTACACTATTCCCTATGGGGCCCTGGTCGAATGGTACCTGGTACACTATTCCCTATGGGCCCTGGTCGAATGGTACACTCTTCCCTATGGGCCCTGGTCCAATGGTACACTCTTCCCTATGGGCCCTGGTTGAATGGTACACTATTCCCTATGGGCCCTGGTTGAATGGTACACTATTCCCTATGGGCCCTGGTCGAATGGTACACTATTCCCTATGGGCCCTGGTTGAATGGTACACTATTCCCTATGGGCCCTGGTTGAATGGTACACTATTCCCTATGGGCCCTGGTTGAATGGTACACTATTCCCTATGGGGCCCTGGTCGAATGGTACACTATTCCCTATGGGGCCCTGGTCGAATGGTACACTATTCCCTATGGGGCCCTGGTTGAATGGTACACTATTCCCTATGGGCCCTGGTTGAATGGTACACTATTCCCTATGGGGCCCTGGTTGAATGGTACATGGTACACTATTCCCTATGGGCCCTGGTCCAATGGTACACTATTCCCTATGGGGCCCTGGTTGAATGGTACACTATTCCCTATGGGGCCCTGGTTGAATGGTACACTATTCCCTATGGGCCCTGGTCGAATGGTACATGGTACACTATTCCCTATGGGCCCTGGTCCAATGGTACACTATTCCCTATGGGCCCTGGTTGAATGGTACATGGTACACTATTCCCTATGGGCCCTGGTCGAATGGTACATGGTACACTATTCCCTATGGGCCCTGGTCCAATGGTACACTATTCCCTATGGGTCCCTGGTCGAATGGTACACTATTCCATATGGGCCCTGGTCGAATGGTACATGGTACACTATTCCCTATGGGCCCTGGTCCATTGGTACACTATTCCCTATGGGGCCCTGGTTGAATGGTACACTATTCCCTATGGGCCCTGGTTGAATGGTACACTATTCCCTATGGGGCCCTGGTCGAATGGTACATGGTACACTATTCCCTATGGGCCCTGGTCGAATGGTACACTATTCCCTATGGGGCCCTGGTTGAATGGTACACTATTCCCTATGGGCCCTGGTCCAATGGTACACTATTCCCTATGGGGCCCTGGTTGAATGGTACACTATTCCCTATGGGGCCCTGGTTGAATGGTACACTATTCCCTATGGGGCCCTGGTCGAATGGTACACTATTCCCTATGGGCCCTGGTTGAATGGTACACTATTCCCTATGGGGCCCTGGTCGAATGGTACATGGTACACTATTCCCTATGGGGCCCTGGTCGAATGGTACACTATTCCCTATGGGGCCCTGGTCGAATGGTACACTATTCCCTATGGGCCCTGGTCCAATGGTACACTATTCCCTATGGGCCCTGGTTGAATGGTACACTATTCCATATGGGCCCTGGTCGAATGGTACATGGTACACTATTCCCTATGGGCCCTGGTCCAATGGTACACTATTCCCTATGGGCCCTGGTTGAATGGTACACTATTCCCTATGGGCCCTGGTCCAATGGTACACTATTCCCTATGGGGCCCTGGTTGAATGGTACACTATTCCCTATGGGCCCTGGTTGAATGGTACACTATTCCATATGGGCCCTGGTCGAATGGTACATGGTACACTATTCCCTATGGGGCCCTGGTTGAATGGTACACTATTCCCTATGGGCCCTGGTTGAATGGTACACTATTCCCTATGGGGCCCTGGTCGAATGGTACATGGTACACTATTCCCTATGGGGCCCTGGTCGAATGGTACACTATTCCCTATGGGCCCTGGTTGAATGGTACATGGTACACTATTCCATATGGGCCCTGGTTGAATGGTACACTATTCCCTATGGGGCCCTGGTTGAATGGTACATGGTACACTATTCCCTATGGGCCCTGGTCGAATGGTACATGGTACACTATTCCCTATGGGCCCTGGTCCAATGGTACACTATTCCCTATGGGCCCTGGTTGAATGGTACACTATCTGCAATGGGCCCTGTTCTGAAGTAGTGCACTATATGGGCCCTGGTCTAAAGTAGTGCTCTATAGGGGCCCTGGTCTAAAGTAGTGCTCTATAGGGGCCCTGGTCTAAAGTAGTGCACTATAGGGGCCATTTGGGACACAGACCATGAAAGACCTGTCATGAAACCAGAGTTGTTCTTCAGAGATGTAGTTTCTCCTGGATTGAATCTGGGATTCCTGGGAGTTTCTGGAGAAAGGGGTTTAGTTCCTGGAGAAAGGGGTTTAGTTTCTGGAGAAAGGGGTTTAGTTCCTGGAGAAAGGGGTTTAGTTTCTGGAGAAAGGGATTTAGTTTCTGGAGAAAGGGGTTTAGTTCCTGGAGAAAGGGGTTTAGTTCCTGGAGAAAGGGGTTTAGTTCCTGGAGAAAGGGGTTTAGTTCCTGGAGAAAGGGGTTTAGTTCCTGGAGAAAGGGGTTTAGTTCCTGGAGAAAGGGGTTTAGTTCCTGGAGAAAGGGGTTTGGTTTCTGGAGAAAGGGGTTTGGTTTCTGGAGAAAGGGGTTTGGTTTCTGGAGAAAGGGGTTTGGTTTCTGGAGAAAGGGGTTTAGTTTCTGGAGAAAGGGGTTTAGTTTCTGGAGAACGGGGTTTAGTTTCTGGAGAACGGGGTTTAGTTTCTGGAGAACGGGGTTTAGTTTCTGGAGAACGGGGTTTAGTTTCTGGAGAACGGGGTTTAGTTTCTGGAGAACGGGGTTTAGTTTCTGGAGAACGGGGTTTAGTTTCTGGAGAAAGGGGTTTAGTTTCTGGAGAAAGGGGTTTAGTTTCTGGAGAAAGGGGTTTAGTTTCTGGAGAAAGGGGTTTAGTTCCTGGAGAAAGGGGTTTAGTTGGGTTTGGTTGACTCTTCATTTGTAAAATAGATATCCACAGAAGCCCAGGGTAGAGCCTAGTAAATAGATCACCATAAAGACCATCTGTACAGGAGCCCAGGGTAGAGCCTAGTAAATAGATCACCAGAAAGACCATCTGTACAGGAGCCCAGGGTAGAGCCTAGTAAATAGATCACCATAAAGACCATCTGTACAGGAGCCCAGGGTAGAGCCTAGTAAATAGATCACCATGAAGACCATCTGTACAGGAGCCCAGAGTAGAGCCTAGTAAATAGATCACCAGGTTGTCTGGTGTCCCTTTCTCATTTATTTGTTTAAAACCTTTTATTTAACTTGGCAAGTCAGTTTAAGAACAAATTATTATTTTACAATGACGGCCAAACCCCGGACGACGCCGGGCCGATTGTTCGCCACGACTCTATGGGACTCCCAATCACGTCCGGATGTCATACAGCCTGGATTCGAACCAGGGACTGTAGTGACGCCCAGTGCCTTAGACCGCTGCGCCACTCTGGAGTCTAAAGGTCACGGTCGTAAGATATTTACAAGAGAATTCAGTCGTCTGTCGTGGAGTAATGGGTATGTCCCAAGTAGCACCCTATTCCCTATGTAAGACTGAACACTACTTTTGACCAGGGTCCATAGGGTGTCATGTGACTCCACCGTGGCGTTACATGTTGACTCTGGCTGTCACCGTTCTCACAGGCTGAACCAGTGCAGTCACATATTTGTGTATCCGCCCGGGCAGAGGCTTGTTTTTCTTAACCTGTAGTTAGTGCGGCGATGAAAATGATTGGTTTTAGGTGTTGAAAGGGGTCAGGTGTTGAAAGGGGTCAGGTGTTGAAAGGGGTCAGGTGTTGAAAGGGGTTAGGTGTTGAAAGGGGTCAGGTGTTGAAAGGGGTCAGGTGTTGAAAGGGGTTAGGTGTTGAAAGGGGTTAGGTGTTGAAGGGGGTTAGGTGTTGAAAGGGGTTAGGTGTTGAAAGGGGTTAGGTGTTGAAAGGGGTTAGGTGTTGAAAAGGGTTAGGTGTTGAAAGGGGTTAGGTGTTGAAAGGGGTTAGGTGTTGAAAAGGGTCTTTGTTGTAGTCAAGCTGCCCTGATCTCCCTGTGAAGAGAGACTGGCCTTAGGCTTTGTAGCAGACTTCCTCTGTCTATTAATGCTCTGTTTATGAGTCTGATGATCAAGGGAGAGGGTGGGAGTTAGACCCCTCTCTCTCGCTCTCTCTCCCTCTCCCTCTCTCTCTCTCTCTCCCTCTCTCTCTCCCTCTCTCTCGCTCCCTCTCTCTCTCTCTCTCTCTCCCTCTCTCTCGCTCCCTCTCCCTCTCTCTCTCTCTCGCTCCCTCGCTCCCTCTCTCAATTCAATTTCAATTCAAGGGCTTTATTGTCATGGGAAACATGTGTTAACATTGCCAAAGCAAGTGAGGTAGATAATATATAAAGTGAATATATAAAGTGAAATAAACAATACAAATTAACAGTAAACATTACACATACAGAAGTTTTAAAACAATAAAAGACAATCCAAATGTCATATATATATATATATATATATATATACAGTGTTTTAACAATGTACAAATGGTTAAAGGACACAAGATAAAATAAATAAGCATAAATATGGGTTGTATTTACAATGGTGTGTGTTCTTCACTGGTTGCCCTTTTCTCGTGGCAACAGGTCACAAATCTTGCTGCTGTGATGGCACACTGTGGAATTTCACCCAGTAGATATGGGAGTTTATCAACATTGGATTTGTTTTCGAATTCTTTGTGGATCTGTGTAATCTGAGGGAAATATGTGTCTCTAATATGGTCATACATTGGGCAGGAGGTTAGGAAGTGCAGCTCAGTTTCCACCTCATTTTGTGGGCAGTGAGCACATAGCCTGTCTTCTCTTGAGAGCCATGTCTGCCTACGGCGGCCTTTCTCAATAGCAAGGCTATGCTCACTGAGTCTGTACAAAGTCAAAGCTTTCCTTAATTTTGGGTCAGTCACAGTGGTCAGGTATTCTGCCGCTGTGTACTCTCTGTGTAGAGCCAAATAGCATTCTAGTTTGCTCTGTTTTTTTTTGTTAATTCTTTCCAATGTGTCAAGTAATTATCTTTTTGTTTTCTCATGATTTGGTTGGGTCTAATTGTGCTGTTGTCCTGGGGCTCTGTAGGGTGTGTTTGTGTTTGTGAACAGAGCCCCAGGACCAGCTTGCTTAAGGGACTCTTCTCCAGGTTATCTCGCTCGCTCTCTCGCTCGCTCTCTCTCTCTCTCTCTTGCTCTCTCGTGTAGAACGCAACAATATATTTCATGGAACAGTGATTTGAGTTTTTCCATAGTGTCTTCACACACCACAGCAACCTTTCCCACTCCTGTAAGCAGGCTTCTCAAGCCAAAGCTCGGTCTCTGCCTGAAGAGGTTTGCACATTCAGGAAACCACAGGGCAATAAGACATACAGGAGTCCTGGTGATTTGGTCATGTTTAAACAACATTTGGGATTTGGAAACAGTGTTCGGCGTTGGTGGAGTTTTCAGTTAAGTGTTGGCCCTTTTTTCTGTCTCTCCTGTCTCTCGCTCTGTGTCTCTCGCTCTGTGTCTCTCGCTCTGTGTCTCTCGCTCTGTGTCTCTCGCTCTGTGTCTCTCGCTCTGTGTCTCTCGCTCTGTGTCTCTCGCTCTGTGTCTCTCGCTCTGTCTCGTCTCTCGCTCTGTGTCTCTCGCTCTCTCTGTCTTCTCTGCCTGGTGAGAATGAGCTCAGTGATTTACTATGCTGCTCTAACAAATGCTCCACAGACTCGCCGCTCAACTCCTGGTCTGCCGATAATCCTGTGAGATGCCATGGTAACGTGGTTTCAGGCCGGGTTCCCAAACCTCTGCTGTTTTCCTGAACTGGTTTCAGGCCGGGTTCCCAAACCTCGTTTGTCCCCCCCCCCAGGCGTTAGGGACGTTTGTCGTCCCCAGGCGTTAGGGACGTTTGTCCCCCCCCCCCCCCAGGCGTTAGGGACATTTGTTCCCCCCCCAGGCGTTAGGGACGTTTGTCCCCCAGTGCAACAGCAGCCAGATACCATTGACGTAGAATCAGCTCAAGGCTGTCCCAGTCCCAAACCACTCAGACAAATTGACAACATGTGCCCTGGCCCAGAAAAAGAGAGGCTGGGCTTGTGTCCTAAATGGCACCCTATTCCCTACATAGCCCTGGTCTAAAGTAGTGCACTATATGGGGAATAGGGTTCTGGTCTAAAGTAGTGCACCAAATGGGGAATAGGGCCCTGGTCTAAAGTAGTGCACTATATGCGGAATAAGGCCCTGGTCTAAAGAAGTGCACTATATGGGGAATAAGGCCCTGGTCTAAAGAAGTGCACTACATAGGGAATAGGGCTCTGTTCTATTGTAGTACCACTATATAGGGAATAGGGCTCTGGTCTAAAGTAGTACCACTATATAGGGAATAGGGCTCTGGTCTATAGTAGTACCACTATATAGGGAATAGGGCTCTGTTCTATAGTAGTGCACTATATAGGGAATAGGACTCTGTTCTATAGTAGTACCACTATATAGGGAATAGGGCTCTGGTCTATAGTAGTACCACTATATAGGGAATAGGGCTCTGTTCTATAGTAGTGCACTATATAGGGAATAGGACTCTGTTCTATAGTAGTGCCACTATATAGGGAATATGGTTCCATTTGGTACAACCTCTGCAGTCTGTCTGGACAATGTCAGAGGAAACACAGTAAAAAGCCCCCCGTGTTTCTACTGCAAAATAACATTGAATCATCCCTTTAAGAAAGACTCCAACTCCTCCCCTTTAATTAGGGTTTAACCGTGTGTGTAGCCAAACCTCATTATATTGTGCTGCTGCAGGGAGGGTGAACTCTGACCTCATTTCTATCCTCCTGTCCAATCAGACAGTTCGTATAACGTGTAGAGATGTTTACCGTGATGAACCGTGGCTCTGAATTCATGTTGTTCTTTATGTTTTAACGTTACACAACACTCCTCCTTCACTCTGAATGGTTCAATGGAGAGGGTCTCTTCAGTAGTCTGTCCAAAGACGAGAGAGGCAGCTAACTCGACTGTTCCCTGATTTTACTCTGTCGGCGTCCCAATTGGACCCCACGCCCACCTGTTCTCCGGGCCCATAGGGCCTTGGTTAAAGTAGTGCACTATGTCGGGTGCCATTTGGGCTGCAGAATATAACTTGGGGCTTGTTATTGGGAGCTTGTTAGTGGCCAGCAGACACAGTCCCCAGTCTGTTGGTCCAGACCGAAGCTGAGACAGACTGAGAGTCTTTGTCCCAGGCTGAGCTCCGTTACTAATGAACACTCTAATAGGACTCTGTTCTGGGCCTGTTTTCATAAAGAGCCTCTCAATGTAGTTGTGCTGATCTAGGATCAGTTTAGTCTGTTAAATAATAATGAATTATAAGGGGGGGGGGGGGACCTGGTCGTACATCAGCACTCCTATTCTGGAATGCTTTGTGAGTACTTGGACTGTTCCCAGTTCTGGACTGTTTTTAATAGGAGTCTGTTCTGGGACTGTTTTTAATAGGACTCTGTTCTGGGACTGTTTTTAATAGGACTCTGTTCTGGGACTGTTTTTAATAGGACTCTGTTCTGGGACTGTTTTTAATAGGGCTCTGTTCTGGGACTGTTTTTAATAGGAGTCTGTTCTGGGACTGTTTTTAATAGGAGTCTGTTCTGGGACTGTTTTTAATAGGAGTCTGTTCTGGGGCTGTTTTTAATAGGAGTCTGTTCTGGGACTGTTTTTAATAGGAGTCTGTTCTGGGACTGTTTTTAATAGGAGTCTGTTCTGGGGCTGTTTTTAATAGGAGTCTGTTCTGGGACTGTTTTTAATAGGAGTCTGTTCTGGGACTGTTTTTAATAGGAGTCTGTTCTGGGGCTGTTTTTAATAGGAGTCTGTTCTGGGACTGTTTTTAATAGGAGTCTGTTCTGGGACTGTTTTTAATAGGAGTCTGTTCTGGGACTGTTTTTAATAGGAGTCTGTTCTGGGACTGTTTTTAATAGGAGTCTGTTCTGGGACTGTTTTTAATAGGAGTCTGTTCTGGGACTGTTTTTAATAGGAGTCTGTTCTGGGACTGTTTTTAATAGGAGTCTGTTCTGGGACTGTTTTTAATAGGAGTCTGTTCTGGGACTGTTTTTAATAGGAGTCTGTTCTGGGACTGTTTTTAATAGGAGTCTGTTCTAGGACTGTTTTTAATAGGAGTCTGTTCTAGGACTGTTTTTAATAGGAGTCTGTTCTGGGACTGTTTTTAATAGGAGTCTGTTCTGGGACTGTTTTTAATAGGAGTCTGTTCTGGGACTGTTTTTAATAGGAGTCTGTTCTGGGACTGTTTTTAATAGGAGTCTGTTCTGGGACTGTTTTTAATAGGAGTCTGTTCTGGGACTGTTTTTAATAGGAGTCTGTTCTGGGACTGTTTTTAATAGGAGTCTGTTCTGGGACTGTTTTTAATAGGAGTCTGTTCTGGGACTGTTTTTAATAGGAGTCTGTTCTGGGACTGTTTTTAATAGGAGTCTGTTCTGGGACTGTTTTTAATAGGAGTCTGTTCTGGGACTGTTTTTAATAGGAGTCTGTTCTGGGACTGTTTTTAATAGGAGTCTGTTCTGGGACTGTTTTTAATAGGAGTCTGTTCTGGGACTGTTTTTAATAGGAGTCTGTTCTGGGACTGTTTTTAATAGGAGTCTGTTCTGGGACTGTTTTTAATAGGAGTCTGTTCTGGGACTGTTTTTAATAGGAGTCTGTTCTGGGACTGTTTTTAATAGGACTCTGTTCTGGGACTGTTTTTAATAGGACTCTGTTCTGGGACTGTTTTTAATAGGAGTCTGTTCTGGGACTGTTTTTAATAGGAGTCTGTTCTGGGACTGTTTTTAATAGGAGTCTGTTCTGGGACTGTTTTTAATAGGAGTCTGTTCTGGGACTGTTTTTAATAGGAGTCTGTTCTGGGACTGTTTTTAATAGGAGTCTGTTCTGGGACTGTTTTTAATAGGAGTCTTTTCTGGGACTGTTTTTAATAGGAGTCTGTTCTGGGACTGTTTTTAATAGGAGTCTGTTCTGGGACTGTTAGGACTCTGGAAGGTTCGGGACATAAATCGACCCCTACAGTATGCTGTTTCTCTACTGTGACTTAAGATTCAGATTGACACCTGAGTAAATGGATTTCAGCCGGCTGCAGTATCTAAAGGACCAATCAGGAAGACATTCCTTGGGATTCATATTATCCCCCAAAAATCTACCTAGTTTCACTACCGGTTTATAATTCATATTGACCTTAGAGACTTCTGGGGAAATATTGATCAAGAGACTTCTGGGGAAATATTGATCAAGAGACTTCTGGGGAAATATTGATCAAGAGACTTCTGGGGAAATATTGATCAAGAGACTTCTGGGGAAATTTTGATCAAGAGACTTCTGACTTCGGGGCGGCAGGGTAGCCTAGTGGTTAGAGCGTTGGACTAGTAACCGGAAGGTTGCGAGTTCAAACCCCCGAGCTGACAAGGTACAAATCTGTCGTTCTGCCCCTGAACAGGCAGTTAACCCACTGTTCCCAGGCCGTCATTGAAAATAAGAATTTGTTCTTAACTGACTTGCCTGGTTAAATAAAGGTAAAATAAAATAAATAAATAAATATTGATCAAGAGACTTCTGGGGAAATACCGAAAAAATGGAAGTGTCCATTTTTCTTTAAAAAAAAAGTGTTTAAAGCCAATATCTGGTCAGTACACCAGGGTTCTTCCCAAATAAGAAGGGGGGCGCTGTGTCACCTTGTTGACTTGGCTTCACTCTGACTATAGCCTTGTCGACTTGGCTACACTCTGACTATAGCCTTGTCGACTTGGCTGCACACTCTGACTATAGCCTTGTCGACTTGGCTGCACACTCTGACTATAGCCTTGTTGACTTGGCTGCACACTCTGACTATAGCCTTGTTGACTTGGCTACACACTCTGACTATAGCCTTGTCGACTTGGCTGCACTCTGACTATAGCCTTGTTGACTTGGCTACACACTGACTATAGCCTTGTCGACTTGGCTACACTCTGACTATAGCCTTGTTGACTTGGCTACACTCTGACTATAGCCTTGTCGAATCATACAACGCTTGTGTAACGGCAGTCAAAACTAAAGTCAAATGAGCTAGATAATCTCCTTCAATGAATGACCCACAGTTTTTTGCTAAATGGACTTTGAGGATTTTATAAAGCCGATCAGCTCATGAATAACAGAGAGATGAAGAGTAGAGAATAGTTTTTAAATATTCAAGGTATTTTAACGCGGACCAACTGTATTCATATCTACTCTCATATCGTTTTGTTGATCACACGTTCTCTACCCTAAAGGCAGCAATACGGGGGTGGTGGTATTCTAGAAGTATTTTGACATGCTTAGGCTAGACGTGCTTTCATAATGCAGCCTATGGGTTACAGAATAAAGTTAGGATTTTTTTTACGCGAGACAGGAGTCAGGATTTGGGGTTTCATTGGGATTGGATAATAGCCTATAGGCTCTAGGACCGTAGAAGACAGAATGTTGTCTGTGACAGAGATGCCTAACGTGGTGGATTGTCCGTAGGGCCAATCAGATATGGGAGTTTATGAAGAGTCACAATGACATCTCAAAAAGAGAGGTTATTTTATAGGTTAAACTGTTGGGGTTTCCTGTAGGGTTTATTACATGCATTTGTTCAGTCCAGCAGTGTCAATGATGTGTGTTTTGGATTAATGGTGACATTGTGTGTAGTAAATATGCTAGGCTAAAGGCTTCCATTAACAACCTATTGTGTGTAGTAAATATGCTAGGCTAAAGGCTACCATTAACAACCTATTGTGTGTAGTAAATATGCTCGGCTAAAGGCTTCCATTGACAACCTATTGTGTGTGGTAAATATGCTAGGCTAAAGGCGTCCACTGACAACCTACTGTCTGTAGTAAAAATGCTAGGCTAAAGGTTTCCACTGACAACCTATTGTGTAGTAAATATGCTAGGCTAAAGGCTTCCATTAACCCATTGTGTGTAGTAAATATGCTAGGCTAAAGGCTTCCATTAACAACCTATTGTGTGTAGTAAATATGCTAGGCTAAAGGCTACCATTAACAACCTATTGTGTGTAGTAAATATGCTAGGCTAAAGGCTTCCATTAACAACCTATTGTGTGTAGTAAATATGCTAGGCTAAAGGCTTCCATTAACAACCTATTTGGATAATGTGCTATTTATGTTTTGCTAATCTGATGCTGCTCATGTTGTCGTTTTCCGGGTCTTGCCATTACATTTTTTTCTGGAAATGTGAAGTATTCCCAGTTACCCCTGGGAACTGCCCAGTTACCCCTGGGAACTGCCCAGTTACCCCTGGGAACTGCCCAGTTACCCCTGGGAACTGCCCAGTTACCCCTGGGAACTGCCCAGTTACCCCTGGGAACTGCCCAGTTACCCGTGTTAATCCCTATTTGGGACCAGCCTGGGGTTGAGAAAGACTGCCCAGGGTGGTTGTGGGAACTGCCCAGGGTGGTTGTGGGAACTGCCCAGTTACCCGTGTCAATCCCTATTTGGGACCAGCCTGGGGTTGAGAAAGACTGCCCAGGGTGGTTGTGGGAACTGCCCAGTTACCCGTGTTAATCCCTATTTGGGACCAGCCTGGGGTTGAGAAAGACTGCCCAGGGTGGTTGTGGGAACTGCCCAGTTACCCGTGTCAATCCCTATTTGGGACCAGCCTGGGGTTGAGAAAGACTGCCCAGGGTGGTTGTGGGAACTGCCCAGTTACCCGTGTTAATCCCTATTTGGGACCAGCCTGGGGTTGAGAAAGACTGCCCAGGGTGGTTGTGGGAACTGCCCAGGGTGGTTGTGGGAACTGTTCTCTGACATTTTGTCACTTCCTTTGAGACAGACAGATGACATGTCCCTCTGTGTCCTTTAGTCAAGAGGCAGATCACATGTCCCTCCTTTAGTCAAGAGGAGGAGGAAGGGCAGTGAGTCCACCTGGTCAGGTGACTCAGGTTTCCCTCCGAGAGCTTTGATGCTAGCTAGAGGAATGTGGTAATCTCTCTGTGTGGATCAGAGCTGGTACCTCTTTGACTGAACCCTTTTCAGCAACGGAACCCACAGGGAAGTAGTGCACGATGTAGGGAATAGGGTGCCAGTGTTGCACTGTGTAGGGAATAGGGTGCCAGTGGTGCACTATGTAGGGAATAGGGTGCCAGTGGTGCACTATGTAGGGAATAGGGTGCCAGTGGTGCACTGTGTAGGGAATAGGGTGCCAGTGGTGCACTGTGTAGTGAATAGGGTGCCAGTGGTGCACTGTGTAGTGAATAGGGTGCCAGTGGTGCACTATGTAGGGAATAGGGTGCCAGTGGTGCACTATGTAGGGAATAGGGTGCCAGTGGTGCACTATGTAGGGAATAGGGTGCCAGTGGTGCACTATGTAGGGAATAGGGTGCCAGTGGTGCACTATGTAGTGAATAGGGTGCCAGTGGTGCACTATGTAGGGAATAGGGTGCCAGTGGTGCACTGTGTAGTGAATAGGGTGCCAGTGGTGCACTATGTAGGGAATAGGGTGCCAGTGGTGCACTATGTAGTGAATAGGGTGCCAGTGGTGCACTGTGTAGTGAATAGGGTGCCAGTGGTGCACTGTGTAGTGAATAGGGTGCCAGTGGTGCACTATGTAGTGAATAGGGTGCCAGTGGTGCACTGTGTAGTGAATAGGGTGCCAGTGGTGCACTATGTAGTGAATAGGGTGCCAGTGGTGCACTGTGTAGTGAATAGGGTGCCAGTGGTGCACTATGTAGTGAATAGGGTGCCAGTGGTGCACTGTGTAGGGAATAGGGTGCCAGTGGTGCACTGTGTAGGGAATAGGGTGCCAGTGGTGCACTGTGTAGGGAATAGGGTGCCAGTGGTGCACTGTGTAGTGAATAGGGTGTCATGTGGGATGTAAGAGTTTATAACAGCTTATATCTTACCTGCGGGGGTTTCCTTAGTGACAACGACACCTTAAAACACACAGTCCAGGGCTGGGTATTGTGACGGAGGTTACAGCTTCCTTTTGATAGTCAAATGTTGTCATAAATATCATGACATCATTCTGAATGAGCCTAATAAACTGGTATTGATGGTGTATTGGCATAGCATCAGCATATTGTCATAGGGCCAAGCCCTGGGAGTCTCCTCCCTCTTATTTCCATACAGCGATCAGAGCCACATCCTTTACAGGTGTGTCTCTCTCTCTCTTTGTCTCTCTCTCTCTTTGTCTCTCTCTCTCTTTGTCTCTCTCTTTTTGTCTCTCTCTCTCTCTCTCTCTTTGTGTGTCTCTCTCTCTCTTTGTGTCTCTCTGTGTCTCTCACTCTCTCTTTGTGTGTCTCTCTGTGTCTCTCTCTGTGTCTCTGTCTCTGTCTCACAACAATAGCTGCTCTCTGACCTTGCCAAGCCACATCTCCTTGTCTTTATTCTAGTTTTTATTAGGTGATTAATGACAGTCTATGAAGCCATTTAAAAACACCCAGTATCGTTGTGTTGAGGAACAGCAACACCTGACAGGTGACGTCATTCTGGTTGTTGTCCACGTGTTACAGTAATGTTTTATTTGTCAAAACAATATTACAAGTAAATCATGTTTTATTTTTTGGGGGGGATGTTTACTTGTTAGGTCGATGTACAGTAAGTTGTCTACTTCAGTCAGTTGAGTTCAGAGAAAGGAATCGGCTCTTGATCACAGTGAGGAAATAACAAGGAGAGATGCATTAAGTATCTCAGCGACTAAAATAAGATTGATAGAAATGTCCTATGATCGCACCATGTTTAATACTGTAGGCTGGGTTAGGTACGCAGAGGCCCACTGGGTTAGGTACGTAGAGGCCCACTGGGTTAGGTACGTAGAGGCCCACTGGGTTAGGTACGTAGAGGCCCACTGGGTTAGGTACGTAGAGGCCCACTGGGTTAGGTACGCAGAGGCCCACTGGGTTAGGTACGCAGAGGCCCACTGGGTTAGGTACGCAGAGGCCCACTGGGTTAGGTACGCAGAGGCCCACTGGGTTAGGTACGCAGAGGCCCACTGGGTTAGGTACGCAGAGGCCCACTGGGTTAGGTACGCAGAGGCCCACTGGGTTAGGTACGCAGAGGCCCACTGGGTTAGGTACGCAGAGGCCCGCTGGGTTAGGTACGTAGAGGCCCGCTGGGCTAGGTACGCCAGAGGCCCGCTGGGCTAGGTACGCCAGAGGCCCGCTGGGCTAGGTACGCAGAGGTTATGTAACTCTGTGTTCTATTTCAGTCTGGGGTTATGTATCTGTAGGTGTCGTCATATTGAGGAGCACAACTATGTGTTGCTAAGCCGACCAGTTTCTCTCTCTGTCTTGTTTTCTGTGCTGACACAGTGTACAGGACACACCTCTGTCAACCTGTTAGCTCTACTATTGGCTAGGAACACAGGAACATTACTCTGTAACCTAGGAGACTGACTGCTGTTCAATTGACCTCTGACTCATACATATGAATGTTACTGTGTCGTTGTCCATCTGTGTGTGTTGACATAGTTAGGTCTGGCAGCCTGTTGCTCTGACATCAGGAGAACAGGTAGTTAGATCTGGCAGCCTGTTGCTATGATACCAGAAGAACAGGTAGTTAGATCTGGCAGCCTGTTGCTAGAACACCAGAAGAACAGGTAGTTAGGTCTGGCAGCCTGTTGCTATGATACCAGAAGAACAGGTAGTTAGATCTGGCAGCCTGTTGCTATGATACCAGAAGAACAGGTAGTTAGATCTGGCAGCCTGTTGCTAGGACACCAGAAGAACAGGTAGTTAGGTCTGGCAGCCTGTTGCTAGGCCACCAGAAGAACAGGTAGGTAGGTCTGGCAGCCTGTTGCTAGGACACCAGAAGAACAGGCAGTGAGTTCTGAAGTCCATGGGGTTTCAGTACAGAGGGGGCAGAAGCACATGGGACTGTCTGCCTTGTCCTTAACTACAGCTTGTTGTGAGCTTCTGGGTTTATCACCAAGACATCCAACACCGTGGAAGTCAGCTTGACCTGGTCATCTGTCCAGCACAGCCCACAGGTCGTTTCTAGGGTTTATCACCAAGACATCCAACACTGTGGAAGTCAGCTTGACCTGGTCATCTGTCCAGCACAGCCCACAGGTCGTTTCTAGGGTTTATCACCAAGACATCCAACACTGTGGAAGTCAGCTTGACCTGGTCATCTGTCCAGCACAGCCCACAGGTCGTTTCTAGGGTTTATCACCAAGACATCCAACACTGTGGAAGTCAGCTTGACCTGGTCATCTGTCCAGCACAGCCCACAGGTCGTTTCTAGGGTTTATCACCAAGACATCCAACACTGTGGAAGTCGGCTTGACCTGGTCATCTGTCCAGCACAGCCCACAGGTCGTTTCTAGGGTTTATCACCAAGACATCCAACACTGTGGAAGTTAGCTTGACCTGGTCATCTGTCCAGCACAGCCCACAGGTCGTTTCTAGGGTTTATCACCAAGACATCCAACACTGTGGAAGTCAGCTTGACCTGGTCATCTGTCCAGCACAGCCCACAGGTCGTTTCTAGGGTTTATCACCAAGACATCCAACACTGTGGAAGTCAGCTTGACCTGGTCATCTGTCCAGCACAGCCCACAGGTCGTTTCTAGGGTTTATCACCAAGACATCCAACACTGTGGAAGTCAGCTTGACCTGGTCATCTGTCCAGCACAGCCCACAGGTCGTTTCTAGGGTTTATCACCAAGACATCCAACACTGTGGAAGTCAGCTTGACCTGGTCATCTGTCCAGCACAGCCCACAGGTCGTTTCTAGGGTTTATCACCAAGACATCCAACACTGTGGAAGTCAGCTTGACCTGGTCATCTGTCCAGCACAGCCCACAGGTCATTTCTAGGGTTTTGTACCACACAGCCCACTCCACACAGGACTTTTCTAGGGTTTTGTACCACACAGCCCACTCAACACAGGTCGTTTCTAGGGTTTTGTACCACACAGCCTACTCAACACAGGTCGTTTCTAGGGTTTTGTACCACACAGCCCACTCCACACAGGACTTTTCTAGGGTTTTGTACCACACAGCCCACTCCACACAGGACTTTTCTAGGGTTTTGTACCACACAGCCCACTCCACACAGGTCGTTTCTAGGGTTTTGTACCACACAGCCCACTCCACACAGGTCGTTTCTAGGGTTTTGTACCACACAGCCCACTCCACACAGGTCGTTTCTAGGGTTTTGTAGGGATGTAACCCACTAGCCCTGACAGAAGGGTCCTCTGTTCTCCTGTCTGTTCTGTAGGGATGTAACCCACTAGCCCTGACAGAAGGGTCCTCAGATACTAATGTCCTCTGTTCTCCTGTCTTTTCTGTAGGGATGTAACCTACTAGCCCTGACAGAAGGGTCCTCTGATACTAATGTCCCCTGTTCTCCTGTCTGTTCTGTAGGGATGTAACCCACTAGCCCTGACAGAAGGGTCCTCAGATACTAATGTCCTCTGTTCTCCTCTCTGTTCTGTAGGGATGTAACCCACTAGCCCTGACAGAAGGGTCCTCAGATACTAATGTCCTCTGTTCTCCTCTCTGTTCTGTAGGGATGTAACCCACTAGCCCTGACGGGCCGCTCCAAGCTGCAGAATGAGAGAGCCAGTCTCAACCAACAGATCATCAGACAGATGAGGATGAGAGCTGGGGCAGAGAACTTACTAAGGTACGTACACACACACACACACACACACACACACACACACACACACACACACACACACACACACACACACACACACATACAGTCACACACACACACACATACAGTCACACACACACACACACACACAGCCTCTCACACGTACACTAACAGGAAGACACACACTGCAGGCCCTGTATGGTAAGTCCGTGTCCCAGCCTCCATTAGAGAAGAGCCCTGTATGGTAAGGACAGTGTCCCAGCCTCCATTAGAGAAGAGCCCTGTATGGTAAGACAGTGTCCCAGCCTCCAACCCATCCATATTCTCCCACTGTACTGTAAATCAAATCAAATGTATTTTTATAAAGCCCTTCGTACATCAGCTGATATCTCAAAGTGCTGTACAGAAACCCAGCATAAAACCCCAAACAGCAAGCAATGCAGGTGTAGAAGCACGGTGGCTTGGGAAAAACTCCAGAGAAATCTCTTTTGTGTTCACACAGCAAAGACCTTGACGTCGTCAGTCACTCAGCTTTGTTAAAATACTCCAAACCTGAAGGTGGCAATAGTGTTGTTTGGCAACGCATGTCCGTGTTATTAGCTTAGTTTATGGTCTAGATTCCAATGTTATCTAGCTAGCTATGCTAATGTTGTTATTTAGTAGAAAGGCCTTGTTGATACTAGCAAGATGGCCACAGCCAGATGACTACCTAGCAAGATGGCCACAGCTAGATAACTACCTAGCAAGATGGCCACAGCTAGATCAGTACCTAGCAAGATGGCCACAGCTAGATGACTACCTAGCAAGATGGCTACAGCTAGATGACTACCTAGCAAGATGGCCACAGCTAGATGACTACCTAGCAAGATGGCCACAGCTAGATGACTACCTAGCAAGATGGCCACAGCTAGATGACTACCTAGCAAGATGGCCACAGCTAGATGACTACCTAGCAAGATGGCCACAGCTAGATGACTACCTAGCAAGATGGCCACAGCTAGATGACTACCTAGCAAGATGGCCACAGCTAGATAACTACCTAGCAAGATGGCCACAGCTAGATAACTACCTAGCAAGATGGCCACAGCTAGATAACTACCTAGCAAGATGGCCACAGCTAGATCACGAGAAGAAACTATTTAATTCACTCTCCATAATCCCAAACTACCAGTGCCAGCCCATAGCCACATGTTTAGCTAGCTAGCTAACGTTACACTGCCTGTTGTCGTCTGACTCCTGGGACTGATCTCAAATGGCACCCTATTCTCTATATAGTGCACTACTTAAGACCAAAGCCCTATGGCACCCTATTCCCTATATAGTGCACTACTTTAGACCAGAGCCCTGTGGGATGTAGACTTGAATGACCCACCGTGAACTGGGGACCCACTGTGAACTGGAGACCCACCTTGAACTGGGGACCCACCTTGAACTGGGGACCCACCTTGAACTGGGGACCCACCTTGAACTGGGGACCCACCTTGAACTGGGGACCCACCGTGAACTGGGGACCCACCGTGAACTGGGGACCCACCGTGAACTGGGGACCCACCGTGAACTGGGGACCCACCGTGAACTGGGGACCCACCGTGAACTGGGGACCCACTGTGAGCTGGTGTTTAATAAACCTGGGGACCCACTGTGAACTGGTGTTTAATAAACCTGGGGACCCACTGTGAACTGGGGACCCACTGTGAACTGGAGACCCACCTTGAACTGGGGACCCACCTTGAACTGGGGACCCACCTTGAACTGGGGACCCACCTTGAACTGGGGACCCACCTTGAACTGGGGACCCACCTTGAACTGGGGACCCACCTTGAACTGGGGACCCACCTTGAACTGGGGACCCACCTTGAACTGGGGACCCACCGTGAACTGGGGACCCACCGTGAACTGGGGACCCACCGTGAACTGGGGACCCACCGTGAACTGGGGACCCACTGTGAGCTGGTGTTTAATAAACCTGGGGACCCACTGTGAACTGGTGTTTAATAAACCTGGGGACCCACCGTGAACTGGGGACCCACCGTGAACTGGGGACCCACCACGAACTGGGGACCCACCGCGAACTGGGGACCCACCGTGAACTGGGGACCCACCGTGAACTGGGGACCCACCGTGAACTGGGGACCCACTGTGAACTGGGGACCCACCGTGAACTGGCGTTTTATGAACTGGGGACCCACCGTGAACTGGGGACCCACCGTGAACTGGTGTTTAATAAACCTGGGGACCCACTGTGAACTGGTGTTTAATAAACCTGGGGACCCACTGTGAACTGGGGACCCACTGTGAACTGGCGTTTTATGAACTGGGGACCCACCGTGAACTGGCGTTTTAATAAACCTAGAGACCCATCTTGACGGTCTTTTTCTCCGGTTCTTGTCTGACTCAGATTCTGGGCCTGGAGCCCCCTGTCATCTTCATTAGTGGTCCGTATGCCTCAGGAAATACGATTTGTAAACTCCAAGGTTGCCAATAAAGTTATGTATTTGATTTGTGTTGAGGTGAGGCTGTTATTCTGTGTTTTCCCAGAATGCCTCTGTGTGTGTACGGTCCAGGTTAGTAAACACAGATAATGATGCCTAGATAATCAGTTTCCCCGGTGACCTGGCCTGTTTAGTGTGTTGTCCGTTGCCATGGTGCAAGGCGGACAAAGGCTCCGTGCCACAGTGTGACAAATCTCTTTGACGTCAACAGCAGCTTTGTTACCCTCCCTCTCTCCCCCCCCTCCTACTCTCCTCTCCTCTCCTCACTGTGTCCTCTCCTCACTGTGTCCTCTCCTCACTGTGTCCTCTCCTCACTGTGTCCTCTCCTCACTGTGTCCCCTCCTCACTGTGTCCCCTCCTCACTGTGTCCCCTCCTCACTGTGTCCCCTCCTCACTGTGTCCCCTCCTCACTGTGTCCCCTCCTCACTGTGTCCCTTCCTCACTGTGTCCCTTCCTCACTGTGTCCCTTCCTCACTGTGTCCCTTCCTCACTGTGTCCCTTCCTCACTGTGTCCCTTCCTCACTGTGTCCCTTCCTCACTGTGTCCCTTCCTCACTGTGTCCCTTCCTCACTGTGTCCCTTCCTCACTGTGTCCTCCTCTCCTCACTGTGTCCCTTCCTCACTGTGTCCCTTCCTCACTGTGTCCCTTCCTCACTGTGTCCCTTCCTCACTGTGTCCCTTCCTCACTGTGTCCCTTCCTCACTGTGTCCTCCTCTCCTCACTGTGTCCTCCCTTCCTCACTGTGTCCTCCTCTCCTCACTGTGTCCTCCTCTCCTCACTGTGTCCTCCTCTCCTCACTGTGTCCTCCTCTCCTCACTGTGTCCTCCTCTGCTCACTGTGTCGTCCTCCTCTCCTCACTGTGTCGTCCTCCTCTGCTCACTGTGTCGTCCTCCTCTGCTCACTGTGTCGTCCTCCTCTGCTCACTGTGTCGTCCTCCTCTGCTCACTGTGTCGTCCTCCTCTGCTCACTGTGTCGTCCTCCTCTGCTCACTGTGTCGTCCTCCTCTGCTCACTGTGTCGTCCTCCTCTGCTCACTGTGTCCTCCTCCTCTGCTCACTGTGTCCTCCTCCTCTCTCCTCCTCTCCCCTCCTCACGGTGTCTCCTCCTCTCCCCTTGTGGTTTGGCTGAGGCCTGTGGCAGCTAGGAGGAGCTGATATGAACAGGCTGTAATATGATTCCAGTAGAGGTCATGATGTCTGCAGCTGGGGTATGGAGCGTTGGGAGTATGGGCTAGGAGAGGCTTGGCCACAGGAATGCTCTCATACAGCACCATATATCAAATTCAACCTAACGTTCTGGAGTACATGGAGTACACTGTCCAGTATATGGATCAGCCTGACAGTCTATAGGCTAGTCCTTACTGAGGTACCTGGATCAGCCTGACAGTCTGCTGAACAGTCTATAGGCTAGTCCTTACTGAGGTACCTTGGATCAGCCTGACAGTCTATAGGCTAGTCCTTACTGAGGTACCTGGTTCAGCCTGACAGTCTTCTGAATAGTCTAGACTATAGGCTAGTCCTTACTGAGGTACCGTGGATCAGCCTTACAGTCTATAGGCTAGTCCTTACTGAGGTACCTTGGATCAGCCTTACAGTCTTCTGAACAGTCTATAGGCTAGTCCTTACTGAGGTACCTGGATCAGCCTGACAGTCAGTCTATAGGCTAGTCCTTACTGAGGTACCTGGATCAGCCTGACAGTCTATAGGCTAGTCCTTACTGAGGTACCTGGATCAGCCTGACAGTCTATAGGCTAGTCCTTACTGAGGTACCTGGATCAGCCTGACAGTCTATAGGCTAGTCCTTACTGAGGTACCTGGATCAGCCTGACAGTCAGTCTATAGGCTAGTCCTTACTGAGGTACCTGGATCAGCCTGACAGTCTGCTGAACAGTCTATAGGCTAGTCCTACTGAGGTACCTGGATCAGCCTGACAGTCTGCTGAACAGTCTATAGGCTAGTCCTTACTGAGGTACCTGGATCAGCCTGACAATCTGCTGAACAGTCTAGACTATAGGCTAGTCCTTACTGAGGTACCTGGATCAGCCTGACAGTCTGCTGAACAGTCTATAGGCTAGTCCTTACTGAGGTACCTTGGATCAGCCTGACAGTCTGCTGAACAGTCTATAGGCTAGTCCTTACTGAGGTACCTTGGATCAGCCTGACAGTCTATAGGCTAGTCCTTACTGAGGTACCTGGATCAGCCTGACAGTCAGTCTATAGGCTAGTCCTTACTGAGGTACCTGGATCAGCCTGACAGTCTATAGGCTAGTCCTTACTGAGGTACCTGGATCAGCCTGACAGTCTGCTGAACAGTCTATAGGCTAGTCCTACTGAGGTACCTGGATCAGCCTGACAGTCTATAGGCTAGTCCTTACTGAGGTACCTGGATCAGCCTGACAGTCTGCTGAATAGTCTATAGGCTAGTCCTTACTGAGGTACCTTGGATCAGCCTGACAGTCTGCTGAACAGTCTATAGGCTAGTCCTTACTGAGGTACCTTGGATAAGCCTGACAGTCTGCTGAACAGTCTATAGGTCTATCTATCTAGTCTATCTATTCTGTCTGTGTCACCCCCTGCCCCGGGTTAGTGGAGGGGGTTAGAGGTCAAACTACTTACTGATTTCGACGCACAGGAATTGTCTGTTCAGCCCTGTGGGCCTGAAGACCTGCAGATCTGACCCCGGGGTTACGTTGAGATTCATTAACAGAGCGGGAACTGGGGAAGGTCAAATTAAGAGTGTGCATTATTGTCCTTTGTTTTAGTATAGAAATGAATCACATGTATGGAAACGAGTATTCAGCATTATGGATAAAGAAAGTATGAATGACTAGGTATCTAGTAGTGGGGGGGGGATTGGTAGGTATCTAGTGGTGGGGGGGATTGGCAGGTATCTAGTAGTGGGGGGGGATTGGCAGGTATCTAGTAGTGGGGGGGGGGATTGGTAGGTATCTAGTGGTGGGGGATTGGTAGGTATCTAGTGGTGGGGGGGATTGGTAGGTATCTAGTGGTGGTGGTGTTGGTGGGGGGATTGGTAGGTATCTAGTGGTGGGGGGGATTGGTAGGTATCTAGTGGTGGGGGGGATTGGTAGGTATCTAGTGGTGGGGGGGATTGGTAGGTATCTAGTGGTGGGGGGGATTGGTAGGTGTCTAGTGGTGGGGGGGATTGGTAGGTATCTAGTGGTGGGGGGGATTGGTAGGTATCTAGTGGTGGGGGGGATTGGTAGGTATCTAGTGGTGGGGGGGATTGGTAGGTATCTAGTGGTGGGGGGGATTGGTAGGTATCTAGTGGTGGGGGGGATTGGTAGGTATCTAGTGGTGGGGGGGATTGGTAGGTATCTAGTGGTGGGGGGGATTGGTAGGTATCTAGTGGTGGGGGGGATTGGTAGGTATCTAGTGGTGGTGGTGTTGGTGGGGGGATTGGTAGGTATCTAGTGGTGGGGGGGATTGGTAGGTATTTGGTGGTGGGGGGGGATTGGTAGGTATCTAGTGGTGGGGGGGGATTGGTAGGTATCTAGTGGTGGGGGATTGGTAGGTATCTAGTGGTGGTGGTGTTGGTGGGGGGATTGGTAGGTATCTAGTGGTGGGGGGGATTGGTAGGTATCTAGTGGTGGGGGGGATTGGTAGGTATCTAGTGGTGGGGGGGATTGGTAGGTATCTAGTGGTGGGGGGGATTGGTAGGTATCTAGTGGTGGGGGGGATTGGTAGGTTTCTAGTGGTGGGGGGGATTGGTAGGTATCTAGTGGTGGGGGGGATTGGTAGGTATCTAGTGGTGGGGGGGATTGGTAGGTATCTAGTGGTGGTGGTGTTGGTGGGGGGATTGGTAGGTATCTAGTGGTAGGGGGGATTGGTAGGTATCTAGTGGTGGGGGGAGATTGGTAGGTATCTAGTGGTGGGGGGAGATTGGTAGGTATCTAGTGGTGGGGGGAGATTGGTAGGTATCTAGTGGTGGGGGGGATTGGTAGGTATCTAGTGGTGGTGGTGAGAGGATTGGTAGGTATCTAGTGGTGAGAGGATTGGTAGGTATCTAGTGGTGGGGGGATTGGTAGGTATCTAGTGGTGGGGGGGATTGGTAGGTATCTAGTGGTGGGGGGATTGGTAGGTATCTAGTGGTGGTGGTGTTGGTGGGGGGATTGGTAGGTATCTAGTGGTGGGGGGGATTGGTAGGTATCTAGTGCTGGGGGATTGGTAGGTATCTAGTGGTGGGGGGGATTGGTAGGTATCTAGTGGTGGGGGGGATTGGTAGGTATCTAGTGGTGGGGGGGATTGGTAGGTATCTGGTGGTGGGGGATTGGTAGGTATCTGGTGGTGGGGGATTGGTAGGTATCTGGTGGTGGGGGATTGGTAGGTATCTAGTGGTGGGGGGGATTGGTAGGTATCTAGTGGTGGGGGGGATTGGTAGGTATCTAGTGGTGGTGGTGGGGGATTGGTAGGTATCTAGTGGTGGTGGTGGGGGATTGGTAGGTATCTAGTGGTGGTGGTGGGGGATTGGTAGGTATCTAGTGGTGGTGGTGGGGGATTGGTAGGTATCTAGTGGTGGTGGTGGGGGATTGGTAGGTATCTGGTGGTGGGGGATTGGTAGGTATCTAGTGGTGGGGGGGATTGGTAGGTATCTGGTGGTGGGGGATTGGTAGGTATCTAGTGGTGAGAGGATTGGTAGGTATCTAGTGGTGGGGGGGATTGGTAGGTATCTAGTGGTGGGGGGGATTGGTAGGTATCTAGTGGTGGGGGATTGGTAGGTATCTAGTGGTCGGGTTGATTGGTAGGTATCTAGTGGTGGTGGTGGGGGGGATTGGTAGGTATTTGGTGGGGGGGATTGGTAGGTATCTGGTGGTGGGGGATTGGTAGGTATCTAGTGGTGGGGGGGATTGGTAGGTATCTAGTGGTGGGGGGGATTGGTAGGTATCTAGTGGTGGGGGGGATTGGTAGGTATCTAGTGGTGGGGGATTGGTAGGTATCTAGTGTTGGGGGGGATTGGTAGGTATCTAGTGGTGGGGGGGATTGGTAGGTATCTAGTGGTGGGGGATTGGTAGGTATCTAGTGGTGGGGGATTGGTAGGTATCTAGTGGTGGGGGGATTGGTAGGTATCTAGTGGTGGGGGGGATTGGTAGGTATCTAGTGGTGGGGGGGATTGGTAGGTATCTAGTGGTGGGGGGGATTGGTAGGTATCTAGTGGTGGGGGGGATTGGTAGGTATCTAGTGGTGGGGGGGATTGGTAGGTATCTAGTGGTGGGGGGGATTGGTAGGTATCTAGTGGTGGGGGGGGGGGGGGGGGGGAGGTTGGTAGGTATCTGACCTGGGGCACTGAGATGAACCCTGACCTGATCTAAGGTACTGAGATGAACCCTGACCTGATCTAAGGTACTGAGATGACATGAGGCTGTACTGGAGCATCCTGTCAGCTTCAGAGAACCCTGCATTCCTCCCAGTATTTACAGGCTAACTACTAGCCCTCCTTGGCCCAGTCCACAGTGGGTAAGGACTTGGGGACCAGTCTCTCTCTCTCTCTGTGTCTGAACCCTGACCTGATCTAAGGTACTGAGATGAACCCTGACCTGATCTCAGGTACTGAGATGACATGAGGCTGTACTGGAGCAGCCTGTCAGCTTCAGAGAACCCTGCATTCCTCCCAGTATTTACAGGCTAACTGCTAGCCCTCCTTGGCCCAGTCCACAGTGGGTAAGGACTTGGGGGCCAGAAGATTAACTCAGCGGTGTGTGTGTGTGTTCGTCTGCCAACACTGCAGCAGGTAAAACCAATGAGTAGGTGCAGAGAGACTGTGTATTGAAGTTTCAGGTACTTGTATGTTTTCTTGGCTGGTTAAGATGCATTATTCCAACATCTATGCCTAAGGATTTAGGTGGTCCTCTGGAGATCAGGTGGTAGAGCATGGTGCTTGTAATACCAGGATAGTGGGTTTGATTCCAGGGACCACACATATGTAAAAAAAATAAAAAATGGATGCACGCATTACTGTAATTTACGTTGGATAAAAGTGTCTGCTAAATGGCGTAAATGATTCTATTATATTTATTTTGTAGGGGACTTTGAACTTTCAAAACAATAAGCAGGTCTGAAGAGATTATGTTCCACCTGTCTTTTCTACCTGGCTGGAATGTAAACAGCATTCCTGACTCCTGGGGAGTGGCAGGGGGAGAGAGAGAGGTGGACTACAAAGGTGACCTGTATTTACTCCTCTGTCCTCCCCAAAACCCTCACCTGGCCTCTCCCTCTCTCTCTGTCCTCCCCTATACCCTCACCTGGCCTCTCCCTCTCTCTCTGTCCTCCCCTATACCCTTACCTGGCCTCTCCCTCTCTCTCTGTCCTCCCCTATACCCTCACCTGGCCTCTCTCTGTCCTCCCCTATTCCCTCACCTGGCCTCTCTCTGTCCTCCCCTATTCCCTCACCTGGCCTCTCCCTCTCTCTCTGTCCTCCCCTATTCCCTCACCTGGCCTCTCCCTCTCACTCTGTCCTCCCCTAAACCCTCCCCTGGCCTCTCTCTGTCCTCCCCTATACCCTCACCTGGCCTCTCTCTGTCCTCCCCTATACCCTCGCTCTGTCCTCCCCTATACCCTCACCTGCCTGCTCACTCTCTCTCTCTGTCCTCCCCTATACCCTCACCTGGCCTCTCCCTCTCTCTCTGTCCTCCCCTATACCCTCACCTGGCCTTTCCCTCTCACTCTGTCCTCCCCTAAACCCTCACCTGGCCTCTCTATGTCTCTCTGTCCTCCCCTATACCCTCACCTGGCCTCTCCCTCTCTCTCTGTCCTCCCCTATACCCTCACCTGGCCTCTCTCTGTCCTCCCCTATACCCTTACCTGGCCTCTCTCTGTCCTCCCCTACACCCTCACCTGGCCTCTTTCTGTCCTGCCCTATACCCTCACCTGGCCTCTCTCTGTCCTCCCCTATACCCTCACCTGGTCTCTCTCTGTCTCTGTCTCTGTCTCTCTGTCTCTCTGTCCTCCCCTATACCCTCACATGGCCTCTCTCTCTGTCCTCCCCTATACCCTCACCTGGCCTCTCTCTCTGTCCTCCCCTATACCCTCACCTGGCCTCTCTCTCTGTCCTCCCCTATACCCTCACCTGGCCTCTCTCTCTGTCCTCCCCTATACCCTCACCTGGCCTCTCTCTCTGTCCTCCCCTATACCCTCACCTGGCCTCTCTCTGTCCTCCCCTATACCCTCACCTGGCCTCTCTCTGTCCTCCCCTATACCCTCACCTGGCCTCTCTCTCTCTTTCTTTCTTCCCCCGTCTGTTGTCAGGTTTCAGTAGTTCTACGTTCCTCCTCTCTCCTAGCAGCAGGTAAAGAAGTGTACCGACCAGACCGACTGGTTTGTCCAGGTTTATTTATGTGGAGTCACTCCCTGATAATAATCCACTGGTCTCTACTGTCTCTTTCCTGTCTCTCTACCGTGTTTACCGTCTCCACTGTCTGTCTACTGCTCTTACTGTCTCTCTACTGCTCTTACTGTCTCTCTACTGCTCTTACTGTCTCTACTGCTCTTACTGTCTCTCTACTGCTCTTACTGTCTCTCTACTGCTCGTACCGTCTCTCTACTGCTCTTACTGTCCTCTCTACTGTTTCTCTACTGCTCTTACCGTCTCTCTACTGCTCTTACTGTCTCTCTACTGCTCTTACTGTTTCTCTACTGTCTCTACTGCTCTTACCGTCTCTCTACTGCTCTTACTGTCTCTACTGCTCTTACTGTCTCTACTGCTCTTACTGTTTCTCTACTGTCTCTACTGCTCTTACCGTCTCTCTACTGCTCTTACTGTCTCTCTACTGCTCTTACTGTCTCTCTACTGCTCTTACTGTCTCTACTGTCTCTACTGCTCTTACTGTCTCTCTACTGTCTCTACTGCTCTTACTGTCTCTACTGTCTCTACTGCTCTTACTGTCTCTACTGTCTCTACTGCTCTTACTGTCTCTCTACTGCTCTTACTGTTTCTCTACTGTCTCTACTGCTCTTACTGTCTCTCTACTGCTCTTACTGTCTCTCTACTGCTCTTACCGTCTCTCTACTGCTCTTACTGTCTCTACTGCTCTTACTGTCTCTCTACTGCTCTTACCGTCTCTCTACTGCTCTTACTGTCTCTCTACTGCTCTTACCGTCTCTCTACTGCTCTTACTGTCTCTCTACTGCTCTTACTGTCTCTCTACTGCTCTTACTGTCTCTCTACTGCTCTTACCGTCTCTCTACTGCTCTTACTGTCTCTACTGCTCTTACTGTCTCTCTACTGCTCTTACTGTCTCTCTACTGCTCTTACCGTCTCTCTACTGCTCTTACTGTTTCTCTACTGCTCTTACCGTCTCTCTACTGCTCTTACTGTCTCTCTACTGCTCTTACCGTCTCTCTACTGCTCTTACCGTCTCTCTACTGCTCTTACTGTCTCTCTACTGCTCTTACCGTCTCTCTACTGCTCTTACTGTCTCTCTACTGCTCTTACCGTCTCTCTACTGCTCTTACTGTCTCTCTACTGCTCTTACCGTCTCTCTACTGCTCTTACTGTCTCTCTACTGCTCTTACCGTCTCTCTACTGCTCTTACTGTTTCTCTACTGCTCTTACCGTCTCTCTACTGCTCTTACTGTCTCTCTACTGCTCTTACCGTCTCTCTACTGCTCTTACTGTCTCTCTACTGCTCTTACTGTCTCTCTACTGCTCTTACTGTCTCTACTGTCTCTACTGCTCTTACTGTCTCTCTACTGTCTCTACTGCTCTTACTGTCTCTACTGTCTCTACTGCTCTTACTGTCTCTACTGTCTCTACTGCTCTTACTGTCTCTCTACTGCTCTTACTGTTTCTCTACTGTCTCTACTGCTCTTACTGTCTCTCTACTGCTCTTACTGTCTCTCTACTGCTCTTACCGTCTCTCTACTGCTCTTACTGTCTCTACTGCTCTTACTGTCTCTCTACTGCTCTTACCGTCTCTCTACTGCTCTTACTGTCTCTACTGCTCTTACTGTCTCTCTACTGCTCTTACCGTCTCTCTACTGCTCTTACTGTCTCTACTGCTCTTACTGTCTCTCTACTGCTCTTACTGTCTCTCTACTGCTCTTACCGTCTCTCTACTGCTCTTACTGTTTCTCTACTGCTCTTACCGTCTCTCTACTGCTCTTACTGTCTCTCTACTGCTCTTACCGTCTCTCTACTGCTCTTACCGTCTCTCTACTGCTCTTACTGTCTCTCTACTGCTCTTACCGTCTCTCTACTGCTCTTACTGTCTCTCTACTGCTCTTACCGTCTCTCTACTGCTCTTACTGTCTCTCTACTGCTCTTACCGTCTCTCTACTGCTCTTACCGTCTCTCTACTGCTCTTACCGTCTCTCTACTGCTCTTACTGTCTCTCTACTGCTCTTACCGTTTCTCTACTGCTCTTACCGTTTCTCTACTGCTCTTACCGTCTCTCTACTGTCTCTCTACTGCTCTTACTGTCTCTCTACTGCTCTTACCGTCTCTCTACTGCTCTTACTGTTTCTCTACTGCTCTTACCGTCTCTCTACTGCTCTTACTGTCTCTCTACTGCTCTTACCGTCTCTCTACTGCTCTTACCGTCTCTCTACTGCTCTTACTGTCTCTCTACTGCTCTTACCGTCTCTCTACTGCTCTTACTGTCTCTACTGCTCTTACTGTCTCTACTGCTCTTACTGTCTCTCTACTGCTCTTACTGTCTCTCTACTGCTCTTACCGTCTCTCTACTGCTCTTACCGTCTCTCTACTGCTCTTACTGTCTCTCTACTGCTCTTACTGTCTCTCTACTGCTCTTACTGTCTCTCTACTGCTCTTACCGTCTCTCTACTGCTCTTACTGTCTCTCTACTGTTCTTACTGTCTCTCTACTGCTCTTACTGTCTCTACTGTTCTTACTGTCTCTCTACTGCTCTTACCGTCTCTCTACTGCTCTTACCGTCTCTCTACTGCTCTTACTGTCTCTACTGCTCTTACCGTCTCTCTACTGCTCTTACCGTCTCTCTACTGCTCTTACCGTCTCTCTACTGCTCTTACCGTCTCTCTACTGCCCTTACCGTCTCTCTACTGCTCTTACTGTCTCTCTACTGCTCTTACTGTCTCTCTACTGCTCTTACCGCCTCTCTACTGCTCTTACTGTCTCTCTACTGCTCTTACCGTCTCTCTACTGTCTGTCTTTCTGTTCTTACTGTCTCTCTACTGTTCTTACTGTCTCTCTACTGCTCTTACTGTCTTTCTGTTCTTACTGTCTCTCTACTGTCTGTCTTTCTGGTCTTACTGTCTCTCTACTGTCTCTACTGTTCTTACTGTCTCTCTACTGTCTCTCTACTGCTCTTACTGTCTCTCTACTGCTCTTACTGTCTCTCTACTGCTCTTACTGTCTCTCTACTGCTCTTACTGTCTCTCCTGTCTCTACTGCTCTTACTGTCTCTCTACTGCTCTTACTGTCTCTCTACTGCTCTTACTGTCTCTCTACTGCTCTTACTGTCTCTCCTGTCTCTACTGCTCTTACTGTCTCTCTACTGCTCTTACTGTCTCTCTACTGCTCTTACTGTCTCTCTACTGCTCTTACTGTTTCTCTACTGCTCTTACCGTCTCTCTACTGCTCTTACCGTCTCTCTACTGCTCTTACCGTCTCTCTACTGCTCTTACCGTCTCTCTACTGCTCTTACCGTCTCTCTACTGCTCTTACTGTCTCTCTACTGCTCTTACCGTTTCTCTACTGCTCTTACTGTCTCTCTACTGCTCTTACTGTCTCTCTACTGCTCTTACCGTCTCTCTACTGCTCTTACTGTCTCTCTACTGTTCTTACTGTCTCTCTACTGCTCTTACTGTCTCTACTGTTCTTACTGTCTCTCTACTGCTCTTACCGTCTCTCTACTATCTGTCTTTCTGTTCTTACTGTCTCTCTACTGTTCTTACTGTCTCTCTACTGCTCTTACTGTCTTTCTGTTCTTACTGTCTCTCTACTGTTCTTACTGTATCTCTACTGTCTCTACTGTTCTTACTGTCTCTCTACTGTCTCTCTACTGCTCTTACTGTCTCTACTGCTCTTACTGTCTCTCTACTGCTCTTACTGTCTCTCTACTGCTCTTACTGTCTCTCTACTGTTCTTACTGTCTCTCCTGTCTCTACTGCTCTTACTGTCTCTCTACTGCTCTTACTGTCTCTCTACTGCTCTTACCGTCTCTCTACTGCTCTTACCGTCTCTCTACTGCTCTTACCGTCTCTCTACTGCTCTTACTGTCTCTCTCCTGTCTCTCTACCGTGTTTACCGTCTCCACTGTCTGTCTACTGCTCTTACTGTCTCTCTACTGCTCTTACCGTCTCTCTACTGCTCTTACCGTCTCTCTACTGCTCTTACCGTCTCTCTACTGCTCTTACCGTCTCTCTACTGCTCTTACTGTCTCTCTACTGCTCTTACCGTCTCTCTACTGTTTCTCTACTGCTCTTACTGTCTCTCTACCGTGTTTACCGTCTCCACTGTCTCTCTACTGTCTCTCTACTGCTCTTACTGTCTCTACTGCTCTTACTGTTTCTCTACTGTTTCTCTACTGCTCTTACTGTCTCTCTACTGCTCTTACCGTCTCTCTACTGCTCTTACCGTCTCTCTACTGCTCTTACTGTCTCTACTGCTCTTACCGTCTCTCTACTGTCTGTCTTTCTGGTCTTACTGTCTCTCTACTGCTCTTACTGTCTTTCTGTTCTTACTGTCTCTCTACTGTTTTTACTGTCTTTCTGTTCTTACTGTCTCTCTACTGTCTCTACTGCTCTTACTGTCTCTCTACTGTTCTTACTGTCTCTCTACTGTTCTTACTGTCTCTCCTGTCTCTACTGTTTCCCTACTGTGTGAACTGAGTTTCCGGAGTCGGGTTCTGTCATTATGGATGCGTCCTCAATGGCTCCCTATTCTATATATAGTGCACTACTATTGGCCTGAGCCCTATGGGCCCTGGTGTAAAGTAGTGCACTATATAGTGAATAGGGTACCATTTTGAACCTCACTGTATCTAGTCTGACCTCAGGGGTCCTTCACTTCCTCTCTGGAAGAGGTCCTTCTCAAAACCCCTGGAAATACATGGAATTTATGCCAAAATATAAAAGGTGCAGATTCAGGAGAATGGCTGTAGCTCCACCACACCACTCATTAGGGTCTAAGTGTTTCCATGTATTGGTGTGTGACTGTATATGAACTGTGGTGATGAGATTAATCCTGTCCCCTGAGCCATCTAGGCCAATATCAGAGCCAGGTCAGGAAACCTCATCTAGCCGTGTCCCAAATGGAACACTGGCCCTGGTCAAAAGTAGTGCACTATAGAGAGAATAGAGTGCCATCTGACATTTGGGACTATGTCTCAACTGAGCAGTTCCCATGGACCTCGCCTTGTCTCCAGTCAGTCCTCTGTCTCCAGTCAGTCCTCTGTCTCCAGTCAGTCCTCTGTCTCCAGTCAGTCAGTCCTCTGTCTCCAGTCAGTCAGTCCTCTGTCTCCAGTCAGTCAGTCCTCTGTCTCCAGTCAGTCAGTCCTCTGTCTCCAGTCAGTCAGTCCTCTGTCTCCAGTCAGTCAGTCCTCTGTCTCCAGTCAGTCCTCTGTCTCCAGTCAGTCCTCTGTCTCCAGTCAGTCAGTCAGTCCTCTGTCTCCAGTCAGTCCTCTGTCTCCAGTCAGTCCTCTGTCTCCAGTCAGTCCTCTGTCTCCAGTCAGTCAGTCAGTCCTCTGTCTCCAGTCAGTCAGTCAGTCCTCTGTCTCCAGTCAGTCCTCTGTCTCCAGTCAGTCAGTCCTCTGTCGTCAGTCAGTCCTCTGTCTCCAGTCAGTCCTCTGTCTCCAGTCAGTCAGTCAGTCCTCTGTCTCCAGTCAGTCAGTCCTCTGTCTCCAGTCAGTCCTCTGTCTCCAGTCAGTCCTCTGTCTCCAGTCAGTCAGTCAGTCCTCTGTCTCCAGTCAGTCAGTCAGTCCTCTGTCTCCAGTCAGTCAGTCAGTCCTCTGTCTCCAGTCAGTCAGTCAGTCCTCTGTCTCCAGTCAGTCAGTCAGTCCTCTGTCTCCAGTCAGTCCTCTGTCTCCAGTCAGTCCTCTGTCTCCAGTCAGTCCTCTGTCTCCAGTCAGTCCTCTGTCGTCAGTCAGTCCTCTGTCTCCAGTCAGTCCTCTGTCTCCAGTCAGTCAGTCAGTCCTCTGTCTCCAGTCAGTCCTCTGTCTCCAGTCAGTCCTCTGTCTCCAGTCAGTCCTCTGTCTCCAGTCAGTCCTCTGTCTCCAGTCAGTCCTCTGTCTCCAGTCAGTCAGTCCTCTGTCGTCAGTCAGTCCTCTGTCTCCAGTCAGTCCTCTGTCTCCAGTCAGTCAGTCAGTCCTCTGTCTCCAGTCAGTCAGTCCTCTGTCTCCAGTCAGTCCTCTGTCTCCAGTCAGTCCTCTGTCTCCAGTCAGTCAGTCAGTCAGTCCTCTGTCTCCAGTCAGTCAGTCAGTCCTCTGTCTCCAGTCAGTCAGTCAGTCCTCTGTCTCCAGTCAGTCAGTCAGTCCTCTGTCTCCAGTCAGTCAGTCAGTCCTCTGTCTCCAGTCAGTCAGTCAGTCCTCTGTCTCCAGTCAGTCCTCTGTCTCCAGTCAGTCCTCTGTCTCCAGTCAGTCCTCTGTCTCCAGTCAGTCCTCTGTCTCCAGTCAGTCAGTCCTCTGTCTCCAGTCAGTCAGTCCTCTGTCTCCAGTCAGTCAGTCCTCTGTCTCCAGTCAGTCAGTCAGTCCTCTGTCTCCAGTCAGTCCTCTGTCTCCAGTCAGTCAGTCAGTCAGTCCTCTGTCTCCAGTCAGTCAGTCAGTCAGTCCTCTGTCTCCTTCCTGGGTCAGGCCCCACTAGCCCATTACTCTCTGGTCCCAGAGGGCATCAGTCTTCCTTTCCCACCCATTCTGGGTGTATCTTAGTGCCCCACTGCCTGGGTAGGGATCCATCAAGTCTGGGCCTCATCTGTATTGTTGGCCCACAACACAGAGCTTCAGAGAGACCACGAGGCCCCCGTGTGCTCTGTGACCCACGAGGCCCCCGTGTGCTCTGTGACCCACGAGGCCCCCGTGTGCTCTGTGACCCACGAGGCCCCCATGTGCTCTGTGACCCACGGGGGCCCCCGTGTGCTCTGTGACCCACGGGGGCCCCCGTGTGCTCTGTGACCCACGGGGGCCCCCGTGTGCTCTGTGACCCACGGGGGCCCCCGTGTGCTCTGTGACCCACGGGGGCCCCCGTGTGCTCTGTGACCCACGGAGGCCCCCTTGTGCTCTGTGACCCACGGGGCCCCGTGTGCTCTGTGACCCACGAGGGCCCCGTGTGCTCTGTGACCCACGAGGCCCCCGTGTGCTCTGTGACCCACGAGGCCCCCGTGTGCTCTGTGACCCACGGGGGCCCCCGTGTGCTCTGTGACCCACGGAGGCCCCCTTGTGCTCTGTGACCCACGGGGCCCCGTGTGCTCTGTGACCCACGAGGGCCCACGTGTGTTCTGTGACCTAAAGATCTGACAGCCATAATTGTAGGTCTGTCCTTCCCTCCTTCCGTACGTAAACCAAGATATATGTAAAAAGTCAAGGTGGGGGCAGTCTTAACAGCTTCTTGTAAGAGTCCCCCGGGAGATAAGTGGCAGGGGTGGTACAGCCCCCCCCCCCCCCCCCCGGGAGATAAGTGGCAGGGGTGGTACAGCCCCCCCCCCCCCCCCCCTCCCGGGAGATAAGTGGCAGGGGTGGTACAGCCCCCCCCCCGGGAGATAGTGGCAGGGGTGGTACAGCCCCCCCCCGGGAAATAGTGGCAGGGGTGGTACAGCCCCCCCCGGGAAATAGTGGCAGGGGTGGTACAGCCCCCCCCCCCCCCCCCCCCCGGGAAATAGTGGCGGGGGTGGTAAAGCCCCCCCCCCCCCGGGAGATAGTGGCAGGGGTGGTACAGCCCCCCCCGGGAAATAGTGGCGGGGGTGGTAAAGCCCCCCCCCCCGGGAGATAGTGGCAGGGGTGGTACAGCCCCCCCCCCCCCCGGGAGATAGTGGCAGGGGTGGTACAGCTCCCCCCCCCCCCCCTGGGAGATAGTGGCAGGGGTGGTACAGTCCCCCCGGGAGATAGTGGCAGGGGTGGTACAGCGCCCCCCCCCCCCCCCCCCCCCCCCCCCGGGAGATAGTGGCAGGGGTGTAAACAACCTGTAATAATTTACCTCAGTCTGACAGCTCAGTCTTGTCTGTCAAAGTTTGTATCTCAAATGCTTGAAAAATAAATTCTCGTATTCTCCCACAACCCTTTTCTTCAGTTCTGTGAACGCTAACATGCCTTTCCTTTTCTCTTCCCGTCTCCAGGGCGACCTCCAACAACAAAGTGTGTGATATGGTCGTTCTGGAGCTGAGCTATATCAACTCTAACCTGCAGCTGCTCATGGAACAACTGGAGGGACTCAACAGCTCCGTGGAGGTCTACCAGAACATCCAGTGAGTAAACGGCGTCTCTTTAAAACGGCGTCTCTTTAAAACGGCGTCTCTTTAAAACGGCGTCTCTTTAAAACGGCGTCTCTTTAAAACGGCGTCTCTTTAAAACGGCGTCTCTTTAAAACGGCGTCTCTTTAAACAGATCCCCTTTAAACAGATCCCCTTTAAACAGATCCCCTTTAAACAGATCCCCTTTAAACAGATCCCCTTTAAACAGATCCCCTTTAAACAGCACCCCTTTAAACAGCACCCCTTTAAACAGCACCCCTTTAAACAGATCCCCTTTAAACAGATCCCCTTTAAACAGATCCCCTTTATAACGACGCCCCTTTATAACGACGCCCCTTTAAACAGATCCCCTTTAAACAGATCCCCTTTAAACAGATCCCCTTTAAACAGATCCCCTTTAAACAGATCCCCCTTTAAACAGATCCCCTTTAAACAGATCCCCTTTAAACAGATCCCCTTTATAACGACGCCCCTTTAAACAGATCCCCTTTAAACAGATCCCCTTTAAACAGATCCCCTTTAAACAGATCCCCTTTATAACGACGCCCCTTTAAACAGATCCCCTTTAAACAGATCCCCTTTAAACAGATCCCCTTTAAACAGATCCCCTTTAAACGGCGCCCCTTTAAACAGATCCCCTTTAAACAGATCCCCTTTAAACAGATCCCCTTTAAACAGATCCCCTTTAAACGGATCCCCTTTAAACAGATCCCCTTTAAACGGATCCCCTTTAAACAGATCCCCTTTAAACAGATCCCCTTTAAACAGATCCCCTTTATAACGACGGCCCTTTAAACAGAGCCCCTTTAAACAGATCCCCTTTAAACAGATCCCCTTTAAACAGATCCCCTTTAAACAGATCCCCTTTAAACAGATCCCCTTTAAACAGCACCCCTTTAAACAGATCCCCTTTAAACAGATCCCCTTTACACAGATCCCCTTTAAACAGATCCCCTTTAAACAGATCCCCTTTAAACAGATCTCCTTTAAACAGATCCCCTTTAAACAGATCCCCTTTAAACAGATCCCCTTTAAACAGCGCCCCTTTAAACAGATCCCCTTTAAACAGATCCCCTTTAAACAGATCCCCTTTAAACAGATCCCCTTTAAACAGATCCCCTTTAAACAGATCCCCTTTAAACAGATCCCCTTTAAACAGATCCCCTTTAAACAGATCCCCTTTAAACAGCACCCCTTTAAACAGCACCCCTTTAAACAGATCCCCTTTAAACAGATCCCCTTTAAACAGATCCCCTTTAAACAGATCCCCTTTATAACGACGCCCCTTTATAACGACGCCCCTTTAAACAGATCCCCTTTAAACAGATCCCCTTTAAACAGATCCCCCTTTAAACAGATCCCCTTTAAACAGATCCCCTTTAAACAGATCCCCTTTATAACGACGCCCCTTTAAACAGATCCCCTTTAAACAGATCCCCTTTAAACAGATCCCCTTTAAACAGATCCCCTTTAAACAGATCCCCTTTATAACGACGCCCCTTTAAACAGATCCCCTTTAAACAGATCCCCTTTAAACAGATCCCCTTTAAACAGATCCCCTTTAAACAGAGCCCCTTTAAACAGCACCCCTTTAAACAGATCCCCTTTAAACAGATCCCCTTTAAACAGATCCCCTTTATAACGACGCCCCTTTAAACAGATCCCCTTTAAACAGATCCCCTTTAAACAGATCCCCTTTAAACAGATCCCCTTTAAACAGATCCCCTTTAAACGGCGCCCCTTTAAACAGATCCCCTTTAAACAGATCCCCTTTAAACAGATCCCCTTTAAACAGATCCCCTTTAAACGGATCCCCTTTAAACAGATCCCCTTTAAACGGATCCCCTTTAAACAGATCCCCTTTAAACAGATCCCCTTTAAACAGATCCCCTTTATAACGACGGCCCTTTAAACAGAGCCCCTTTAAACAGATCCCCTTTAAACAGATCCCCTTTAAACAGATCCCCTTTAAACAGATCCCCTTTAAACAGATCCCCTTTAAACAGATCCCCTTTACACAGATCCCCTTTAAACAGATCCCCTTTAAACAGATCTCCTTTAAACAGATCCCCTTTAAACAGATCCCCTTTAAACAGATCCCCTTTAAACAGATCCCCTTTAAACAGCGCCCCTTTAAACAGATCCCCTTTAAACAGATCCCCTTTAAACAGATCCCCTTTAAACAGATCCCCTTTAAACAGATCCCCTTTATAACGACGCCCCTTTAAACAGATCCCCTTTAAACAGATCCCCTTTAAACAGATCCCCTTTAAACAGCGCCCCTTTAAACAGATCCCCTTTAAACAGATCCCCTTTAAACAGATCCCCTTTAAACAGATCCCCTTTAAACAGATCCCCTTTAAACAGCGCCCCTTTAAACAGCGCCCCTTTAAACAGATCCCCTTTAAACAGATCCCCTTTAAACAGCGCCCCTTTAAACAGATCCCCTTTAAACAGATCCCCTTTAAACAGCGCCCCTTTAAACAGATCCCCTTTAAACAGCGCCCCTTTAAACAGCGCCCCTTTAAACAGATCCCCTTTAAACAGATCCCCTTTAAACAGATCCCCTTTAAACAGATCCCCTTTAAACAGATCCCCTTTAAACAGATCCCTTTAAACAGATCCCCTTTAAACAGATCCCCTTTAAATGGCGCCCCTTTAAACAGATCCCCTTTAAACGGCGCCCCTTTGTGTGTGGAGGAGCGTGGAGACATGGGAGAACTTGAGAGGGTTGAGCACAAGGCGGGCTGCAGGGTTCTGGATTAGTTGCAGGGGTTTGATGGCACATAAATAAAACACTGTGAACCTAAACACACTACAGTCAACTGGGCCTTTAAATAAAACACTGTGAACCTAAACACACTACAGTCAACTGGGCCTTTAAACAAAACACTGTGAACCTAAACACACTACAGTCAACTGGGCCTTTAAATAAAACACTGTGAACCTAAACACACTACAGTCAACTGGGCCTTTAAATAAAACACTGTGAACCTAAACACACTACAGTCAACTGGGCCTTTAAATAAAACACCAGCAACCTAAACACACTACAGTCAACTGGGCCTTAAATAAAACACTGTGAACCTAAACACACTACAGTCAACTGGGCCTTTAAATAAAACACTGTGAACCTAAGTAAACACAAAATGCGCACATTGCTGTGGAATGCGGAGGGCTTTGATTAGTCTGACGGGCACCACAGCAGCTCAGAGGCTTCACATCAAAACAAAGCTGGTGAGAGAGAGAGAGCAACAGAGCGAGGAAAAGAAACCGGCCTGTCTGGTTGAGAACAGAAAACCAAAGATTATGGATGAGGAACCAGTGAGCTCCCAAGATTTACACCCACTCATATGTCTGATGAGGAAGTTAGCGTCTTCGGTCAGCAGCTCACAGTTGTGAGACGTTTTCGTGTGTCTCACCATCTAAATGGGTACAGCTGGCCTACACCGTCTAGATGGGTACAGCTGGTCTACACCGTCTAGATGGGTACAGCTGGCCTACACCGTCTAGATGGCTACAGCTGGCCTACACCGTCTAGATGGCTACAGCTGGCCTACACCGTCTAGATGGCTACAGCTGGCCTACACCGTCTAGATGGCTACAGCTGGCCTACACCGTCTAGATGGCTACAGCTGGCCTACACCGTCTAGATGGGTACAGCTGGCCTACACCGTCTAGATGGGTACAGCTGGCCTACATCGTCTAGATGGGTACAGCTGGTCTACACCATATAGATGGGTACTTAGTTGGTGCTTAGTTGGTACCAACTTAGTTGGTGCTTCCTGCTTTAGTTTTTGCTTGTAAGCAGGAATCAGGAGGACAGAATTGTGGTCATATTTGTCAAATGGAGGGTGAGGGTGAGCTTTGTACGTGTCTCTCTCTGTGTGGATGAAAGGTGGTCTAGAGTTGGGGGTTTTTCCCCTCTGGTTGCACATTTAACATGCTGGTAGAAATTGGGTCAAATGGATTTCAGTTTCCCTGCATTGAAGTCCCCGGCCACTAGGGGCGCAGCCTCTGGATGAGCTTTTTCCTGTTTGCTTATTGCCTTATTCAGCTCATTGAGTGCGGTTTATGGTAGTAAATGGAAAGCTATGAAAAAAATATATATACTGTATAAATACATCTAAGTAAATAGTGTAGTCTACAGCTTATCATGAGATACTCTACCTCAGGTGAGCAAAACCTCGAGATTTCCTTTAATATTAGATATCGTGCACCAGCTGTTCTTTACAAATAGACACAGATCGCCACCCCTTGTCTTAGCCGATGTGACGAAAACCCCGCCAGCTTGATGTTATCCCCGCTGTCGTTCAGGCACGACTCGGTGAAACATAAAATATTACCGTGTTTAATGTCCCGTTGGTAGGATATTCGTGATCGTATCTAAATGTGTCATCCAATGATTGTACATTGGCTAATAGAACCGATGGTAGAGGCAGATTACCCACGCATATACAAAATAAAAATGCTGCCCCCTGGTTTGCTTAATATAAGGAATGTTGAAATCCTTTTCACTTTTGATACTTTTAAACCCAGTATTTTACCGGGTGACTTTCACTTTTACTCAAGTATGACAGTTGGGTCCTTTATTCCACCGCTGGAAAACACCCTACACCTCCATCTGTATGCAGACACACACTCCTCATTAAGACACCATGTTCTCCATGACAACCAGAAACAAACAGAACATCACTCCTCATTAAGACACCATGTTCTCCATGACGACCAGAAACAAACAGAACATCACTCCTCATTAAGACACCATGTTCTCCATGACAACCAGAAACAAACAGAACATCACTCCTCATTAAGACACCATGTTCTCCATGACAACCAGAAACAAACAGAACATCACTCCTCATTAAGACACCATGTTCTCCATGACAACCAGAAACAAACAGAACATCCTGATTTGGTCAGAGTGCCCTCTCTGAGGCCCAATCAGAGCCCCTGGAGACCGGCCCAAGCACGTTCTCTTTTTTTCAATTCTGGTAAGAAGGTCTGACGGCCAAATGGCACCCTATTCCTCTAATGTGCACTACTTTTGATTAGACCCAGGGGGAATAGGGTGCCAGACCCAGGGGGAATAGGGTGCCAGACCCAGAGGGAATAGGGTGCCAGACCCAGAGGGAATAGGGTGCCAGACCCAGAGGGAATAGGGTGCCAGACCCAGAGGGAAGGTGCCAGACCCAGAGGGAATAGGGTGCCAGACCCAGAGGGAATAGGGTTCCAGACATATCCCTGGTTAATTACCAGTGAGTAAGGTGGACCCAGGTACCTCTGGGTGTTTACTCTGGGTTGTAGTGTATTGTGGGTCAGTGTTGGCGTGAGTAAGGTGGACCCAGGTACCTCTGGGTGTTTACTCTGGGTTGTAGTGTATTGTGGGTCAGTGTTGGCGTGAGTAAGGTGGACCCAGGTACCTCTGGGTGTTTACTCTGGGTTGTAGTGTATTGTGGGGCAGTGTTGGCGTGAGTAAGGTGGACCCAGGTACCTCTGGGTGTTTACTCTGGGTTGTAGTGTATTGTGGGGCAGTGTTGGCGTGAGTAAGGTGGACCCAGGTACCTCTGGGTGTTTACTCTGGGTTGTAGTGTATTGTGGGTCAGTGTTGGCGTGTCTGTAGGCAAAGAGAGACTGTTGTCAAAGGGTGTTCCCTCTGGCCTGCAATCTGAAGAGCAAATGTAAACTTTCTCCCACTTTAAAATGTTAATTTAGTTATGTATTGATGTCAGTGGCAGACTAAGTGAAAATGTGACTTCAATGGAAGTTTGGATTCAACTTAATTTGTGATATCAACTCTGAGCCTCACCGCTAACATCACACAGCCAAACCTGTCTGTTACATCACCTCAACAATATGTCTGTTAATGTGTGTAAAACTCTGAGCCTCACTGTTCACCACTAACATCACTGTATAACAGGTAAATATCACATGTCAACGATATCTCCTTTCCTATTTTCAGAGAGACCTCCAGCATCCCTCTCATCCCGCTGGGTCTGAAGGAGACTAAAGAGATGGACTTCTCTGTGTCATTCAAGGTAGACCTCCGTTTCACTACTTCTTCACTACCTGTACATTTCAGATCATCTTATCCAGGCCGACCTACAGTCAGGTTCTCTTATCCAGACCGACCTACAGTCAGGTTATCTTATCCAGACCGACATGCATTCAGTCAGGTTATCTTATCCAGACCGAAATGCATTCAGTCCTGTAGGTCGGCCTGGATAAGAGAACCTGACTGAATGCATGTCGGCCTGGATAAGAGAACCTGACTGAATGTAGGTCGGTCTGGATAAGAGAACCTGACTGTAGGTCGGTCTGGATAAGAGAACCTGACTGTAGGTCGGCCTGGATAAGAGAACCTGACTGAATGCAGGTCGGCCTGGATAAGAGAACCTGACTGAATGCATGTCGGTCTGGATAAGAGAACCTGACTGTTGGTTCTCTTTTCCAGACCGACGTACGGGCAGGGCATTCAGCTAAGGTACAGCAGCTGTTTCACAATTCATTGATATCAATTCCTTTGACCGCGATCTCTATTCTCCATTTGTTCAGTAGTATGTAGTGGATATATAAGCTATAGGTTGTGTCCCAAATTGCAACCTACTCCCTATTTTATGCACTACTGTTGGCCCCTGGTCAAAAGTAGTGCACTACGGGGGGAATACAGTGCCATCGGGATCTAAACCATTTGTTCAGCATTTCATCAGGTTCAGTAGATTCAAGTTTAACCCCGTGATGTTTTGACCCTCGGCAAACAGCTTTATTATTGTCAACTAGGTCACATCTCTGTCAACCAGGAAATGACAACCGCACACTTAGCCTACCGGTGGTGGGGAATACCATGATGTCACCTTTATACCGCTGTGAGGTGCAGATAAGGACTTGGCAGTATCTAGACGATTGACTTAGGCTACGTCCTGTGAGGTGCAGATAAGGACTTGACAGTATCTAGACGATTGACTTAGGCTACGTCCTGTGAGGTGCAGATAAGGACTTGACAGTATCTAGATGATTGACTTAGGCTGCGTCCTGTGAGGCGCAGATAAGGACTTGACAGTATCTAGACGATTGACTTAGGCTACGTCCTGTGAGGTGCAGATAAGGACTTGACAGTATCTAGACGATTGACTTAGGCTACGTCCTGTGAGGTGCAGATAAGGACTTGACAGTATCTAGACGATTGACTTAGGCTGCGTCCTGTGAGGTGCAGATAAGGACTTGACAGTATCTAGACGATTGACTTAGGCTACGTCCTGTGAGGTGCAGATAAGGACTTAACAGTATCTAGACGATTGACTTAGGCTGCGTCCTGTGAGGTGCAGATAAGGACTTGACAGTATCTAGACGATTGACTTAGGCTACGTCCTGTGAGGTGCAGATAAGGACTTGACAGTATCTAGACGATTGACTTAGGCTACGTCCTGTGAGGCGCAGATAAGGACTTGACAGTATCTAGACGATTGACTTAGGCTGCGTCCTGTGAGGTGCAGATAAGGACTTGACAGTATCTAGACGATTGACTTAGGCTACGTCCTGTGAGGTGCAGATAAGGACTTGACAGTATCTAGACGATTGACTTAGGCTACGTCCTGTGAGGTGCAGATAAGGACTTGACAGTATCTAGACGATTGACTTAGGCTACGTCCTGTGAGGTGCAGATAAGGACTTAACAGTATCTAGACGATTGACTTAGGCTGCGTCCTGTGAGGTGCAGATAAGGACTTGACAGTATCTAGACGATTGACTTAGGCTACGTCCTGTGAGGTGCAGATAAGGACTTAACAGTATCTAGACGATTGACTTAGGCTGCGTCCTGTGAGGTGCAGATAAGGACTTGACAGTATCTAGACGATTGACTTAGGCTACGTCCTGTGAGGTGCAGATAAGGACTTAACAGTATCTAGACGATTGACTTAGGCTGCGTCCTGTGAGGTGCAGATAAGGACTTGACAGTATCTAGACGATTGACTTAGGCTACGTCCTGTGAGGTGCAGATAAGGACTTGACAGTATCTAGACGATTGACTTAGGCTGCGTCCTGTGAGGTGCAGATAAGGACTTGACAGTATCTAGACGATTGACTTAGGCTACGTCCTGTGAGGTGCAGATAAGGACTTGACAGTATCTAGATGATTGACTTAGGCTGCGTCCTGTGAGGCGCAGATAAGGACTTGACAGTATCTAGACGATTGACTTAGGCTACGTCCTGTGAGGTGCAGATAAGGACTTAACAGTATCTAGACGATTGACTTAGGCTGCGTCCTGTGAGGTGCAGATAAGGACTTGACAGTATCTAGACGATTGACTTAGGCTACGTCCTGTGAGGTGCAGATAAGGACTTGACAGTATCTAGATGATTGACTTAGGCTGCGTCCTGTGAGGTGCAGATAAGGACTTGACAGTATCTAGACGATTGACTTAGGCTACGTCCTGTGAGGCTCAGATAAGGACTTGACAGTATCTAGACGATTGACTTAGGCTGCGTCCTGTGAGGTGCAGATAAGGACTTGACAGTATCTAGACAATTGACTTAGGCTACGTCCTGTGAGGTGCAGATAAGGACTTGACAGTATCTAGACGATTGACTTAGGCTACGTCCTGTGAGGTGCAGATAAGGACTTGACAGTATCTAGACGATTGACTTAGGCTGCGTCCTGTGAGGTGCAGATAAGGACTTGACAGTATCTAGACGATTGACTTAGGCTACGTCCTGTGAGGTGCAGATAAGGACTTGACAGTATCTAGACGATTGACTTAGGCTGCGTCCTGTGAGGTGCAGATAAGGACTTGACAGTATCTAGACGATTGACTTAGGCTACGTCCTGTGAGGTGCAGATAAGGACTTGGCAGTATCTAGACGATTGACTTAGGCTGCGTCCTGTGAGGTGCAGAGAAGGACTTGACAGTATCTAGACGATTGACTTAGGCTACGTCCCAAATGGGACCCTATTCCCCAGATTGACCAGAGCCCTTGTGGGTCCTCCCTTGTGGGTCCTCCCTTGTGGGTCCTCCCTTGTGGGCTTCCCTTGTGGGGCCTCCCTTGTGGTCCTCCCTTGTGGGTCCTCCCTTGTGGGTCCTCCCTTGTGGGGCCTCCCTTGTGGGGCCTCCCTTGTGGGCCTTGGTCAAACGTAGTGCACTAGGGAATAGGGTGCCATTTGAGACGCGACCTTCCTGTATCTGTCTGTTAAGTGGGTCCTACTTCTAGCCTGTAATCAACTAGCTTTAATGACCAGGTGTCAGTGACATACTGTCTGGTTGCTAGTCAGGAGTCCCAACGCTGATCTAGATAGACACTGACGCTGGGTTCGGCTCAGGTTTGGTTGGGTCTGGGGAGGGGGAGGGGACAGGTTTGTTTGGGTCTTCGGAGGGCTCAGGTGTGGTTGCGTCTGGGGAGGGCTCAGGTGTGGTTGGGTCTGGGGAGGGGTCAGGTGTGGTTGGGTCTGGGGAGGGGTCAGGTGTGGTTGGGTCTGGGGAGGGGTCAGGTTTGGTTGAGTCTGGGGAGGGGACAGGTTGGTTGGTTCTGGGGAGGGGTCAGGTTTGGTTGAGTCTGGGGAGGGGACAGGTTGGTTGGTTCTGGGGAGAGGTCAGGTTTGGTTGGGTCTAGGGAGGGGACAGGTTTGGTTGGGTCTGGGGAGGGGAGGGGAGAGGTTTGGTTGGGTCTGGGGAGGGGAGGGGGCAGGTTTGGTTGGGTCTAGGGAGGGGAGGGGACAGGTTTGGTTGGGTCTGGGGAGGGGAGGGGACAGGTTTGGTTGGGTCTGGGGAGAGGTCAGGTTTGGTTGAGTCTGGGGAGGGGACAGGTTGGTTGGTTCTGAGGAGAGGTCAGGTTTGGTTGAGTCTGGGGAGGGGACAGGTTGGTTGGTTCTTGGGAGAGGTCAGGTTTGGTTGAGTCTGGGGAGGGGACAGGTTGGTTGGTTCTGGGGAGAGGTCAGGTTTGGTTGGTTCTGGGGAGGGGAGGGGACAGGTTTGGTTGGGTCTGGGGAGGGGAGTGACAGGTTTGGTTGGGTCTAGGGAGGGGACAGGTTTGGTTGGGTCTGGGGAGGGGTCAGGTTTGGTTGGGTCTGGGGAGGGGTCAGGTTGGGTCTTGGGAGAGGTCAGGTACACACATGTTAAAGCACCCTGGACTGGTGTTTTGATGGGCTGTTGGCTCTATAACACAGTGGATGGTGTATTGATGGGTCGGTGGCTCTATAGGACAGTGGATGGTGTTTTGATGGGTCGGTGGCTCTATAGGACAGTGGATGGTGTTTTGATGGGTCGGTGGCTCTATAGGACAGTGGATGGTGTTTTGATGGGTCGGTGGCTCTATAGGACAGTGGATGGTGTTTTGATGGGTCGGTGGCTCTATAGGACAGTGGATGGTGTTTTGATGGGTCGGTGGCTCTATAGGACAGTGGATGGTGTTTTGATGGGTCGGTGGCTCTATAGGACAGTGGATGGTGTTTTGATGGGTCGGTGGCTCTATAGGACAGTGGATGGTGTTTTGATGGGTCGGTGGCTCTATAGGACAGTGGATGGTGTTTTGATGGGTCGGTGGCTCTATAGGACAGTGGATGGTGTTTTGATGGGTCGGTCACTATAGGACAGTGGATGGTGTTTTGATGGGTCGGTGGCTCTATAGGACAGTGGATGGTGTTTTGATGGGTCAGTGGCTCTATAGGACAGTGGATGGTGTTTTGATGGGTCGGTGGCTCTATAGGACAGTGGATGGTGTTTTGATGGGTCGGTGACTCTATAGGACAGTGGATGGTGTATTGATGGTTCGGTGGCTCTATAGGACAGTGGATGGTGTTTTGATGGGTCGGTTGCTCTATAGGACAGTGGATGGTGTTTTGATGGGTCGGTGGCTCTATAGGACAGTGGATGGTGTTTTGATGGGTCGGTGGCTCTATAACACAGTGGATGGTGTTTTGATGGGTCGGTGGCTCTATAACACAGTGGATGGTGTTTTGATGGGTCGGTCACTATAGGACAGTGGATGGTGTTTTGATGGGTCGGTGGCTCTATAGGACAGTGGATGGTGTTTTGATGGGTCGGTTGCTCTATAGGACAGTGGATGGTGTTTTGATGGGTCGGTGACTCTATAGGACAGCGGATGATGTTTTGATGGGTGGGTTGTTCTGTTCTGGTGTGTTGACGATGGTCTCTCTGTTCTGGTGTGTTGACGATGGTCTCTCTGTTCTGGTGTGTTGACGATGGTCTCCTCTCTGTTCTAGTGTGTTGATGATGGTCACTTCTCTGTTCTGGTGTGTTGATGATGGTCTTCTCTCTGTTCTGGTGTGTTGATGATGGTCACTTCTCTGTTCTGGTGTGTTGACGATGGTCACCTCTCTTTTCTGGTGTGTTGATGATGGTCTTCTCTCTTTTCTGGTGTGTTGATGATGGTCTCCTCTCTTTTCTGGTGTGTTGATAATGGTCTCCTCTCTTTTCTGGTGTGTTGATGATGGTCACTTCTCTGTTCTGGTGTGTTGACGATGGTCACCTCTCTGTTCTGGTGTGTTGATGATGGTCTCCTCTCTTTTCTGGTGTGTTGATGATGGTCTCCTCTCTTTTCTGGTGTGTTGATGATGGTCTTCTCTCTTTTCTGGTGTGTTGACGATGGTCTCCTCTCTTTTCTGGTGTGTTGACGATGGTCTCTCTGTTCTGGTGTGTTGACGATGGTCTCTCTGTTCTGGTGTGTTGACGATGGTCTCTCTGTACTGGTGTGTTGACGATGGTCTCTCTGTTCTGGTGTGTTGACGATGGTCTCTCTGTTCTGGTGTGTTGACGATGGTCTCTCTGTTCTGGTGTGTTGACGATGGTCTCTCTGTTCTGGTGTGTTGACGATGGTCTCTCTGTTCTGGTGTGTTGACGATGGTCTCTCCTCTCTGTTCTGGTGTGTTGACAATGGTCTCCTCTCTGTTCTGGTGTGTTGACGATGGTCTCCTCTCTGTTCTGGTGTGTTGACGATGGTCTCCTCTCTGTACTGGTGTGTTGACGATGGTCTCCTCTCTGTACTGGTGTGTTGACGATGGTCTCCTCTCTGTACTGGTGTGTTGACGATGGTCTCCACTCTGTACTGGTGTGTTGACGATGGTCTCTCTGTTCTGGTGTGTTGACGATGGTCTCCTCTCTGTACTGGTGTGTTGACGATGGTCTCCTCTCTGTACCGGTGTGTTGACGATGGTCTCCTCTCTGTACTGGTGTGTTGACGATGGTCTCTCTGTTCTGGTGTGTTGACGATGGTCTCCTCTCTGTACTGGTGTGTTGACGATGGTCTCCTCTCTGTACTGGTGTGTTGACGATGGTCTCCTCTCTGTACTGGTGTGTTGACGATGGTCTCCTCTCTGTACTGGTGTGTTGACGATGGTCTCCTCTCTGTTCTGGTGTGTTGACGATGGTCTCCTCTCTGTTCTGGTGTGTTGACGATGGTCTCCTCTCTGTTCTGGTGTGTTGACGATGGTCTCTCTGTTCTGGTGTGTTGACGATGGTCTCTCTGTTCTGGTGTGTTGACGATGGTCTCCTCTCTGTTCTAGTGTGTTGATGATGGTCACTTCTCTGTTCTGGTGTGTTGATGATGGTCTTCTCTCTGTTCTGGTGTGTTGATGATGGTCACTTCTCTGTTCTGGTGTGTTGATGATGGTCTTCTCTCTGTTCTGGTGTGTTGATGATGGTCACTTCTCTGTTCTGGTGTGTTGACGATGGTCACCTCTCTTTTCTGGTGTGTTGATGATGGTCTCCTCTCTTTTCTGGTGTGTTGACGATGGTCTCCTCTCTGTTCTGGTGTGTTGATGATGGTCTCCTCTCTTTTCTGGTGTGTTGATGATGGTCTCCTCTCTGTTCTGGTGTGTTGACGATGGTCTCTCTGTTCTGGTGTGTTGACGATGGTCTCTCTGTTCTGGTGTGTTGACGATGGTCTCCTCTCTGTTCTGGTGTGTTGACGATGGTCTCCTCTCTGTACTGGTGTGTTGATGATGGTCTCCTCTCTGTACTGGTGTGTTGACGATGGTCTCCTCTCTGTACCGGTGTGTTGACGATGGTCTCCTCTCTGTACTGGTGTGTTGACGATGGTCTCTCTGTTCTGGTGTGTTGACGATGGTCTCCTCTCTGTACTGGTGTGTTGACGATGGTCTCCTCTCTGTACTGGTGTGTTGACGATGGTCTCCTCTCTGTACTGGTGTGTTGACGATGGTCTCCTCTCTGTACTGGTGTGTTGACGATGGTCTCCTCTCTGTACTGGTGTGTTGACGATTGTCTCCTCTCTGTTCTGGTGTGTTGACGATGGTCTCCTCTCTGTTCTGGTGTGTTGACGATGGTCTCCTCTCTGTTCTGGTGTGTTGACGATGGTCTCCTCTCTGTTCTGGTGTGTTGACGATGGTCTCCTCTCTGTTCTGGTGTGTTGACGATGGTCTCCTCTCTGTTCTGGTGTGTTGACGATGGTCTCCTCTCTGTTCTGGTGTGTTGACGATGGTCTCCTCTCTGTTCTGGTGTGTTTTTCCAGGACTTCATCCTGGAGCACTACAGTGAAGATGGCTCCAGCTTCGAGGAGGAGATCGCTGACCTGATGGACCTGAGACAGGTACTTTCACCATCGGTCTCATTGAAATCTACATTGTCAGAGTGAAACTGGGTTCTCTATGGAATCACCCACCACACAGAAAACTGTCTTGTTGTATTTTGACGCTCTTTCCTCACCATACCCACAGGCCTGTCGTACCCCCAGTCGCAATGACGCCGGCATCGAGACCCTGGCCAAGTACTTCAGCCACATACCTCTACTGGAGAGCCGCTTCTTCTCCGCTACCCGCCAGATGGGAATCTTCTTTACTTGGTACGTTCCACCTCACTGTCTCCAATGCCCCGTCAATCATGGTCTGACCCAGCCCAGGGGTCCAGGTATCTGTAGTAGCTTCACCTGACTGTCTCCAATGCCCCGTCAATCATGGTCTGACCCAGCCCAGGGGTCCAGGTATCTATAGTAGCTTCACCTGACTGTCTCCAATGCACTTTTTGCCAGTCCTGTCTGGTCCAGCGACAGTGGGTTTGTGCCCATAGGCAATGTTGTTGCTGGTGAAGACCTGCCTTACAACAGGCCTACAAGCCCTCAGTCCAGCCTCTCTCATCCTATTGCGGACAGTCTGAGCACTGATGGAGGGTTTATACCCATAGGTGATGTCTGGCGAGGACCTGCCTTACAACAGGCCTACAAGCCCTCAGTTCAGCCTCTCTCAGCCTATTGTGGACAGTCTGAGCACTGATGGAGGGTTTATACCCATAGGTGATGTCTGGCGAGGACCTGCCTTACAACAGGCCTACAAGCCCTCAGTTCAGCCTCTCTCAGCCTATTGTGGACAGTCTGAGCACTGATGGAGGGCCTCTCTCCAGGGGTCAACATGTCTGTCTCTCCAGGGGTCAACACAGTGTTATGGTTCCACTAGTGACCTTTCTGTCTGTCTCTCCAGGGGTCATCATGGTGTTATGGTTCCACTAGTGACCTCTCTGTCGGTCTCTCCAGGGGTCATCATGGTGTTATGGTTCCACTAGTGACCTCTCTGTCTGTCTCTCCAGGGGTCATCATGGTGTTATGGTTCCACTAGTGACCTCTCTGTCGGTCTCTCCAGGGGTCAACACAGTGTTATGGTTCCACTAGTGACCTTTCTGTCTGTCTCTCTCCCAGGTATGACTCGTTCACAGGTGTTCCAGTGTGCCAGCAGAACGTGTCTCTGGAGAAGGCCAGTATTCTGTTCAACATCGGCGCCCTCTACACCCAGATCGGCACGCGCTGCAACCGCCAGACGGGCTCCGGCCTCCAGGATGCCATCACAGCCTTCCAGAAAGCTGCAGGTGAGGAGACACTAGAACCAGTCGGCTGTGTCCCACATGACACCTTATTCCCTCTATGTAGGGAATAGGGCCCTGGTTATAGGGAATAGGGTCCTGGTTATAGGGAATAGGGTCCTGGTTATAGGGAATAGGGTCCTGGTTATAGGGGATAGGGTCCTGGTTATAGGGAATAGGGTCCTGGTTATAGGGAATAGGGCCCTGGTTTTAGGGAATAGGGTCCTGGTTATAGGGAATAGGGTCCTGGTTATAGGGAATAGGGCCCTGGTTATAGTGAATAGGGCCCTGGTTATAGGGAATAGGGCCCTAGTTATAGGGAATAGGGCCCTGGTTATAGGGAATAGGGCCCTGGTTATAGGGAATAGGGTCCTGGTTATAGGGAATAGGGTCCTGGTTATAGGGAATAGGGTCCTGGTTATAGGGAATATGGCCCTGGTTATAGGGAATAGGGCAACTTGGTTATAGGGAATAGGGCCCTGGTTATAGGGAATAGGGCCCTGGTTATAGGGAATAGGGCCCTGTTTAAGAGTAGTGCACTATGTAAGAAATAGGGCCCTGGTTATAGGGAATAGAGCCCTGGTTAAGAGTAGTGCACTATGTAGGGAATAGGGTCCTGGTTATAGGGAATAGGGCCCTGTTTAAGAGTAGTGCACTATGTAAGAAATAGGGCCCTGGTTATAGGGAATAGAGCCCTGGTTAAGAGTAGTGCACTATGTAGGGAATAGGGTCCTGGTTATAGGGAATAGAGCCCTGGTTAAGAGTAGTGCACTAAGTAGGGAATAGGGCCCTGGTTAAGAGTAGTGCACTATGTAGGGAATAGGGTCCTGGTTAAGCGTAGTGTACTATGTAGGGAATCGGGCCCTGGTTATAGGGAATAGGGCCCTGGTTATAGGGAATAGGGCTCTGGTTATAGGGAATAGGGCCCTGGTTATAGGGAATAGGGCCCTGGTAATAGGGAATAGGGTCCTGGTTATAGGGAATAGGGCCCTGGTTAAGAGTAGTGCACTATGTAGGAAATAGGGCCCTGGTTATAGGGAATAGGGCCCTGGTTAAGAGTAGTGCACTATGTAGGGAATAGGGCCCTGGTTAAGAGTAGTGCACTATGTAGGGAATATGGTCCTGGTTATAGGGAATAGGGCCCTGGTTAAGAGTAGTGCACTATGTAGGAAATAGGGCCCTGGTTATAGGGAATAGGGCCCTGGTTATAGGGAATAGGGCCCTGGTTAAGAGTAGTGCACTATGTAGGGAATATGGTCCTGGTTATAGGGAATAGAGCCCTGGTTAAGAGTAGTGCACTATGTAGGGAATAGGGTCCTGGTTAAGAGTAGTGCACTATGTAGGGAATAGGGTCCTGGTTATAAGGAATAGGGCCCTGGTTATAGGGGATAGGGCCCTGGTTATAGGGAATAGGGCCCTGGTTATAGGGAATAGGGCCCTGGTTATAGGGAATAGGGTCCTGGTTATAGGGAATAGGGTCCTGGTTATAGGGAATAGGGTCCTGGTTATAGGGAATAGGGTCCTGGTTATAGGGAATAGGGTCCTGGTTATAGGGAATAGGGTCCTGGTTATAGGGAATAGGGCCCTGGTTATAGGGAATAGGGCCCTGGTTATAGGGAATAGGGCCCTGGTTATAGGGAATAGGGCCCTGGTTATAGGGAATAGGGTCCTGGTTATAGGGAATAGGGTCCTGGTTATATGGAATAGGGTCCTGGTTATAGGGAATAGGGTCCTGGTTATAGGGAATAGGGCCCTGGTTATACCGAATAGGGTCCTGGTTATAGGGAATAGGGTCCTGGTTATATGGAATAGGGTCCTGGTTATAGGGAATAGGGCCCTGGTTATAGGGAATAGGGCGACTTGGTTATAGGGAATAGGGCCCTGGTTATAGGGAATAGGGCCCTGGTTATAGGGAATAGGGCCCTGTTTAAGAGTAGTGCACTATGTAAGAAATAGGGCCCTGGTTATAGGGAATAGAGCCCTGGTTAAGAGTAGTGCACTATGTAGGGAATAGGGCCCTGGTTAAGAGTAGTGCACTATGTAGGGAATATGGTCCTGGTTATAGGGAATAGAGCCCTGGTTAAGAGTAGTGCACTATGTAGGGAATAGGGCCCTGGTTAAGAGTAGTGCACTATGTAGGGAATATGGTCCTGGTTATAGGGAATAGAGCCCTGGTTAAGAGTAGTGCACTAAGTAGGGAATAGGGCCCTGGTTAAGAGTAGTGCACTATGTAGGGAATAGGGTCCTGGTTAAGCGTAGTGTAGTGTACTATGTAGGGAATCGGGCCCTGGTTATAGGGAATAGGGTCCTGGTTATAGGGAATAGGGCCCTGGTTAAGAGTAGTGCACTATGTAGGGAATAGGGTCCTGGTTAAGCGTAGTGTAGTGTACTATGTAGGGAATCGGGCCCTGGTTATAGGGAATAGGGTCCTGGTTATAGGGAATAGGGTCCTGGTTATATGGAATAGGGTCCTGGTTATAGGGAATAGGGTCCTGGTTATAGGGAATAGGGTCCTGGTTATAGGGAATAGGGTCCTGGTTATAGGGAATAGGGCCCTGGTTATAGGGAATAGGGCCCTGGTTATAGGGAATAGGGCCCTGGTTATAGGGAATAGGGCCCTGGTTATAGGGAATAGGGAATAGGGTCCTGGTTATAGGGAATAGGGCCCTGGTTAAGAGTAGTGCACTATGTAGGAAATAGGGCCCTGGTTATAGGGAATAGGGCCCTGGTTATAGGGAATAGGGCCCTGGTTAAGAGTAGTGCACTATGTAGGGAATAGGGCCCTGGTTAAGAGCAGTGCACTATGTAGGGAATAGGGTCCTGGTTATAAGTAGTGCACTATGTAGGGAATAAGGCCCTGGTTAAGAGTAGTGCACTATATAGGGAATGGGGTCCTGGTTAAGAGTAGTGCACTATATAGGGAAAAAGGCCCTGGTTAAGAGTAGTGTACTATGTAGGGAATAAGGCCCTGGTTAAGAGCAGTGCACTATGTAGGGAATAAGGCCCTGGTTAAGAGCAGTGCACTATGTAGGGAATAAGGCCCTGGTTAAGAGCAGTGCACTATGTAGGGAATAAGGCCCTGGTTAAGAGCAGTGCACTATGTAGGGAATAAGGCCCTGGTTAAGAGCAGTGCACTATGTAGGGAATAAGGCCCTGGTTAAGAGCAGTGCACTATGTAGGGAATAAGGCCCTGGTTAAGAGCAGTGCACTATGTAGGGAATAAGGCCCTGGTTAAGAGCAGTGCACTATGTAGGGAATAAGGCCCTGGTTAAGAGCAGTGCACTATGTAGGGAATAAGGCCCTGGTTAAGAGCAGTGCACTATGTAGGGAATAAGGCCCTGGTTAAGAGCAGTGCACTATGTAGGGAATAAGGCCCTGGTTAAGAGCAGTGCACTATGTAGGGAATAAGGCCCTGGTTAAGAGCAGTGCACTATGTAGGGAATAAGGCCCTGGTTAAGAGCAGTGCACTATGTAGGGAATAAGGCCCTGGTTAAGAGCAGTGCACTATGTAGGGAATAAGGCCCTGGTTAAGAGCAGTGCACTATGTAGGGAATAAGGCCCTGGTTAAGAGCAGTGCACTATGTAGGGAATAAGGCCCTGGTTAAGAGCAGTGCACTATGTAGGGAATAAGGCCCTGGTTAAGAGTAGTGCACTATGTAGGGAATAAGGCCCTGGTTAAGAGTAGTGTACTATATAGGGAATAAGGCCCTGGTTAAGAGCAGTGCACTATGTAGGGAATAAGGCCCTGGTTAAGAGTAGTGCACTATGTAGGGAATAGGGTGCCATTTTGGACAACACCAGTGGCCATTATGACACAGCTAGTCTCAAGTCATTGCCAGTAACACTGGTGGAATATACAGTACACTCAGATTACAAGAGGTTTAGATGATTTGACTTGGTTTATACATTTTGTATGTTTGTAGGTCCCTTATCCCACAGTTGGTGCCGTGACCAGTTCTCTCCTTGTGTAATCTTTGTTTAACGATAGGAAAACAGCCTGTCAGAGAAAGCCAGTTGAAAAATTTCATTTCATAGTTTTCAAATGTCATGTCAGGAAAAACTCTATGGACTGGCTACTGGTAAAGATGAACCATATAACAATCAATCAATCAATCAAATGTATTTATAAAGCCCTTCGTACATCAGCTAATATCTCAAAGTGCTGTACAGAAACCCAGCCTAAAACCCCAAACAGCAAGCAATGCAGGTGTAGAAGCACGGTGGCTAGGAAAAACTCCCTAGAAAGGCCAAAACCTAGGAAGAAACCTAGAGAGGAACCAGGCTATGTGGGATGGCCAGTCCTCTTCTGGCTTCTCTAGTTTCCCATGCATCATGTCCCACAGTACAGTACTGCCCCTCAGCAGTCGACCCAAACTAGGACAGTACTGCCCCTCGGCAGTCGACCCAAACTAGGACAGTACTGCCCCTCGGCAGTCGACCCAAACTAGGACAGTACTGCCCCTCGGCAGTCGACCCAAACTAGGACAGTACTGCCCCTCGGCAGTCGACCCAAACTAGGACAGTACTGCCCCTCGGCAGTCGACCCAAACTAGGACAGTACTGCCCCTCGGCCTAATGTCCAACGTTAGAAACTGTGAGTACTTGTGGTACCGGGAGTATAAAAGGATTAGCACATTCTCATGTTAAGTTCAGTTTTTATAAATGCAGTTTTGCGTGAAAACTGCCACATGCATGTTTTGGAGCATATATTGTATCCGGTAGCAACGTTTAGAAATGAGTCCTGAACAACCTGAAGTAGACGTTCACCCCCAGCTATGACATGAGTCCCTCCATACTCACCTCCCCCACTCTCTCTGTGTCCATCCCCCTCTGTAGGAGTCCTCCACCACCTGAAGGAGACGTTCACCCACACCCCCAGCTTTGACATGAGTCCCTCCATGCTCAGTATGCTCATCAAGATGATGCTGGCCCAAGCTCAGGAGTGTCTGTTTGAGAAGATCGCTCTGTCTGGCATCCGCAATGAGTTCTTCTCTCTCCTCAAGATGGCCCATGAGGCTGCCAAGGTACATGTACAATACTGAGTCCTTTCCCACAGTCTACAGGCTGCCAAGGTACATGAACAATACTGAGTCCTTTCCTACAGTCTACAGGCTGCCAAGGTACATGAACAATACTGAGTCCTTTCCTACAGTCTACAGGCTGCCAAGGTACATGAACAATACTGAGTCCTTTCCTACAGTCTACAGGCTGCCAAGGTACATGCACAATACTGAGTCCTTTCCTACAGGCTGCCAAGGTACATGCACAATACTGAGTCCTTTCCTACAGGCTGCCAAGGTACATGTACAATACTGAGTCCTTTCCTACAGTCTACAGGCTGCCAAGGTACATGCACAATACTGAGTCCTTTCCTACAGTCTACAGGCTGCCAAGGTACATGAACAATACTGAGTCCTTTCCTACAGTCTGCCAAGGTACATGTACAATACTGAGTCCTTTCCCACAGTCTACAGTCTGCCAAGGTACATGCACAATACTGAGTCCTTTCCTACAGTCTACAGGCTGCCAAGGTACATGTACAATACACTGAGTCCTTTCCTACAGTCTACAGGCTGCCAAGGTACATGTACAATACTGAGTCCTTTCCTACAGGCTGCCAAGGTACATGTACAATACTGAGTCCTTTCCTACAGGCTGCCAAGGTGCATGAACAATACTGAGTCCTTTCCTACAGTCTACAGGCTGCCAAGGTACATGTACAATACTGAGTCCTTTCCTACAGTCTACAGGCTGCCAAGGTACATGTACAATACTGAGTCCTTTCCTACAGTCTACAGGCTGCCAAGGTACATGTACAATACTGAGTCCTTTCCTACAGTCTACAGGCTGCCAAGGTACATGTACAATACTGAGTCCTTTCCTACAGTCTACAGGCTGCCAAGGTACATGTACAATACTGAGTCCTTTCCTACAGTCTACAGGCTGCCAAGGTACATGTACAATACTGAGTCCTTTCCTACAGTCTACAGGCTGCCAAGGTACATGTACAATACTGAGTCCTTTCCCACAGTCTACAGGCTGCCAAGGTACATGTACAATACTGAGTCCTTTCCTACAGTCTATAGGCTGCCAAGGTACATGTACAATACTGAGTCCTTTCCTACAGGCTGCCAAGGTACATGTACAATACTGAGTCCTTTCCTACAGGCTGCCAAGGTACATGTACAATACTGAGTCCTTTCCTACAGTCTACAGGCTGCCAAGGTACATGTACAATACTGAGTCCTTTCCTACAGTCTACAGACTGCCAAGGTACATGTACAATACTGAGTCCTTTCCTACAGTCTACAGGCTGCCAAGGTACATGAACAATACTGAGTCCTTTCCTACAGTCTATAGGCTGCCAAGGTACATGTACAATACGGAGTCCTTTCCTACAGTCTACAGGCTGCCAAGATACATGAACAATACTGAGTCCTTTCCTACAGTCTATAGGCTGCCAAGGTACATGTACAATACTGAGTCCTTTCCTACAGTCTACAGGCTGCCAAGGTACATGTACAATACTGAGTCCTTTCCTACAGGCTGCCAAGGTACATGTACAATACTGAGTCCTTTCCTACAGTCTACAGGCTGCCAAGGTACATGAACAATACTGAGTCCTTTCCTACAGTCTATAGGCTGCCAAGGTACATGTACAATACTGAGTCCTTTCCTACAGGCTGCCAAGGTACATGTACAATACTGAGTCCTTTCCTACAGTCTACAGTCTGATACAGACGGATTGATCTTGATTAAATCAGGTATGTAGTTCCACTGTTATCGATAGATGGATGGATGGATTTGTCTGTTGATGTTCAATGGGCAACGTTCAACACATCTGCTTTACCCTAACGGGGTTAATCTGAGAGTTTCACCTCAACGCTAAACGCTTTGCCCTAACGGGGTTAATCTGAGAGAGTTTCACCTCAACGCTGAACGCTTTGCCCTAACGGGGTTAATCTGAGAGAGTTTCACCTCAACGCTAAACGCTTTGCCCTAACGGGGTTAATCTGAGAGAGTTTCACCTCAACGCTGAACGCTTTGCCCTAACGGGATTAATCTGAGAGAGTTTCACCTCAACGCTGAACGCTTTGCCCTAACGGGGTTAATCTGAGAGAGTTTCACCTCAACGCTGAACGCTTTGCCCTAATGGGGTTAATCTGAGAGAGTTTCACCTCAACGCTAAACGCTTTGCCCTAATGGGGTTAATCTGAGAGAGTTTCACCTCAACGCTAAACGCTTTGCCCTAATGGGGTTAATCTGAGAGAGTTTCACCTCAACGCTAAACGCTTTGCCCTAACGGGGTTAATCTGAGAGAGTTTCACCTCAACGCTGAAAGGGGTTCCATCATCTAAGACGATATGGCATCACACTGTCATATCCCGTTGAGGTGTGTCTGACTAAAGAGCAGTGGAACCCCATTCCCTATATAGTGCCCTAAGCCTCTGGTCTAAAGTAGTGCACTATATAGGGAATAGGGTGCCATAGGGCTCTGGTCTAAAGTTGTGCGCTATATAGGGAATAGGGTGCCCTAAGCCTCTGGTCTAAAGTAGTGCACTATATAGGGAATAGGGTGCCATAGGGCTCTGGTCTAAAGTAGTGCACTATATAGGGAATAGGGTTCCATTTACGATGTGTTCTCTAACAGAACATCTCTGTGTCCCCGTCTCAGGTAGGAGACACCTATGACCAGGTTCACCAGTCTATGAGCCAGACTCCCATCAAGGACAACGTCCCGTTCTTCTGGTCCACCGTGGCTCAGGTCAAGACCCACCACTACCGTTCACTGGCACACTACTTCCTGGCTACTGCGCTATTGGACCACCAACGTAAGTCCAGCAGCCGTTAGCCAATCATATCCCTTCTATGCGCGATCCAGAGGGCGAGAGGGAGATGTGTAAATGCCTGTTAGTTACTAGATGAGTTTCCTGGAACAGACTGGAGCAGACTGGTTCTGTTAGTTCCTAGATGAGTTTCCTGGACCTTACAGGAACAGACTTCACCTCTTTCTCAGAGTACTGAGACCTTTAATTTAATAAAGAGGACAGAGGGACAGAACAGCCCAGAGTACTGAGACCTTTAGATTTATAAAGAGGACAGAGGGACAGAACAGCCCAGAGTACTGAGACCTTTAGATTTATAAAGAGGACAGAGAGACAGAACAGCCCAGAGTACTGAGACCTTTAGATTTATAAAGAGGACAGAGAGACAGAGCAGCTCAGAGTACTGAGACCTTTAGATTTATAAAGAGGACAGAGAGACAGAACAGCCCAGAGTACTGAGACCTTTAGATTTATAAAGAGGACAGAGAGACAGAACAGCCCAGAGTACTGAGACCTTTAGATTTATAAAGAGGACAGAACAGCCCAGAGTACTGAGACCTTTAGTTTTATAAAGAGGACAGAGTAGTGTAGAGTGAGTCTGTACCAACCTGGTCAGTTATAAATATTTATGTAACATGACATTGTGTTGTTCAAACCAAACTGTCTCACAGTCCCAGACTGGATCTGTCCTCTGCCGACACTGTCTTTCTGCCGACACTGTCTTTCTGCCGACACTGTCTTTCTGCCGACAGCCAAGGCTACATCCCTACAATCCTGTCTCTGTGTTGCCATGTCCCTAATCCCCATCTCTGTGTTGCCATGTCCCTAATCCCCATCTCTGTGTTGCCATGTCCCTAATCACTGTCTCTGTGTTGCCATGTCCCTAATCCCTGTCTCTGTGTTGCCATGTCCCTAATCCCTGTCTCTGTGTTGCCGTGTCCTAGTCTCTGTGTTGCCATGTCCCTAATCCCTGTCTCTGTGTTGCCGTGTCCTAGTCTCTGTGTTGCCGTGTTCTAGTCTCTGTGTTGCCGTGTCCTAGTCTCTGTGTTGCCGTGTCCCTAATCCCTGTCTCTGTGTTGCCATGTCCCTAATCCCTGTCTCTGTGTTGCCATGTCCCTAATCCCTGTCTCTGTGTTGCCGTGTCCCTAATCCCTGTCTCTGTGTTGCCGTGTCCCTAATCCCTGTCTCTGTGTTGCTGTGTCCCTAATCCCTGTCTCTGTGTTGCCGTGTCCCTAATCCCTGTCTCTGTGTTGCCGTGTCCCTAATCCCTGTCTCTGTGTTGCCGTGTCCCTAATCCCTGTCTCTGTGTTGCCGTGTCCCTAATCCCTGTCTCTGTGTTGCCGTGTCCCTAATCCCTGTCTCTGTGTTGCCGTGTCCCTAATCCCTGTCTCTGTGTTGCCGTGTCCCTAATCCCTGTCTCTGTGTTGCCGTGTCCCTAATCCCTGTCTGTGTTGCCGTGTCCCTAATCCCCGTCTCTGTGTTGCCATGTCCCTAATCCCCGTCTCTGTGTTGCCATGTCCCTAATCCCCGTCTCTGTGTTGCCGTGTCCCTAATCCCTGTCTCTGTGTTGCCGTGTCCCTAATCCCTGTCTCTGTGTTGCCGTGTCCCTAATCCCTGTCTCTGTGTTGCCGTGTCCCTAATCCCTGTCTCTGTGTTTCCGTGTCCCTAATCCCTGTCTCTGTGTTGCCGTGTCCCTAATCCCTGTCTCTGTGTTGCCGTGTCCCTAATCCCTGTCTCTGTGTTGCCGTGTCCTAGTCTCTGTGTTGCCATGTCCCTAATCCCTGTCTCTGTGTTGCCGTGTCCCTAATCCCTGTCTCTGTGTTGCCGTGTCCTAGTCTCTGTGTTGCCATGTCCCTAATCCCTGTCTCTGTGTTGCCGTGTCCTAGTCTCTGTGTTGCCATGTCCCTAATCCCTGTCTCTGTGTTGCCGTGTCCCTAATCCCTGTCTCTGTGTTGCCGTGTCCCTAATCCCTGTCTCTGTGTTGCCGTGTCCCTAATCCCTGTCTCTGTGTTGCCGTGTCCCTAATCCCTGTCTCTGTGTTGCCATGTCCCTAATCCCTGTCTCTGTGTTGCCGTGTCCCTAATCCCCATATCTGTGTTGCCATGTCCCTAATCCCTGTCTCTGTGTTGCCGTGTCCCTAATCCCTGTCTCTGTGTTGCCGTGTCCCTAATCCCTGTCTCTGTGTTGCCGTGTCCCTAATCCCTGTCTCTGTGTTGCCATGTCCCTAATCCCTGTCTCTGTGTTGCCGTGTCCCTAATCCCTGTCTCTGTGTTGCCGTGTCCCTAATCCCTGTCTCTGTGTTGCCATGTCCCTAATCCCTGTCTCTGTGTTGCCATGTCCCTAATCCCTGTCTCTGTGTTGCCGTGTCCCTAATCCCCATATCTGTGTTGCCATGTCCCTAATCCCTGTCTCTGTGTTGCCGTGTCCCTAATCCCTGTCTCTGTGTTGCCGTGTCCCTAATCCCTGTCTCTGTGTTGCCGTGTCCCTAATCCCTGTCTCTGTGTTGCCATGTCCCTAATCCCTGTCTCTGTGTTGCCGTGTCCCTAATCCCTGTCTCTGTGTTTCCGTGTCCCTAATCCCTGTCTCTGTGTTGCCGTGTCCCTAATCCCTGTCTCTGTGTTGCCGTGTCCCTAATCCCTGTTTCTGTGTTGCCATGTCCCTAATCCCTGTCTCTGTGTTGCCGTGTCCCTAATCCCTGTCTCTGTGTTGCCGTGTCCCTAATCCCTGTCTCTGTGTTGCCGTGTCCCTAATCCCTGTCTCTGTGTTGCCGTGTCCCTAATCCCCGTCTCTGTGTTGCCGTGTCCCTAATCCCTGTCTCTGTGTTGCCATTTCTAATCCCTGTCTCCTGTCTCTGTGTTTTTCAGTGAGGCCCAGTGATGACGAGGACCAACAGGAGAAGGCTCTGTCCCAGGCGTATGATGCCATGCCAGATGGCCGCTCCCCACTCGACATCCTCAGGAAGAGAGAGGAGAGACGACGCATCGGTAAGGCTCCAAACCCAATACCGTGTTTAAACAGGTCCTTTATGTGGTTTAGGTCTAGATACACACTGTCATTTATATAGTCCCTGACTGTCTGGACTCTACACACTGTCATCTATATAGTCCCTGACTGTCTGGACTCTACACACTGTCATTATATAGTCCCTGACTGTCTGGACTCTACACACTGTCATTTATATAGTCCCTGACTGTCTGGACTCTACACACTGTCATTTATATAGTCCCTGACTGTCTGGACTCTACACCCTGACTGTCATTTATATAGTCCCTGTCTGTCTGGACACTACACACTGTCATTTATATAGTCCCTGACTGTCTGGACTCTACACACTGTCATTATATAGTCCCTGACTGTCTGGACTCTACACACTGTCATTTATATAGTCCCTGACTGTCTGGACTCTACACCCTGACTGTCATTTATATAGTCCCTGACTGTCTGGACTCTACACACTGACTGTCATTTATATCGTCCCTGACTGTCTGGAATCTACACACTGACTGTCATTTTTATAGTCCCTGACTGTCTGGACTCTACACCCTGACTGTCATTTTTATAGTCCCTGACTGTCTGGACTCTACACACTGTCATTTATATAGTCCCTGACTGTCTGGACTCTACACCCTGACTGTCATTTATATAGTCCCTGACTGTCTGGACTCTACACACTGTCATTTTTATAGTCCCTGACTGTCTGGACTCTACACCCTGACTGTCATTTATATAGTCCCTGACTGTCTGGACTCTACACACTGTCATTTTTATAGTCCCTGACTGTCTGGACTCTACACCCTGACTGTCATTTTTATAGTCCCTGACTGTCTGGACTCTACACCCTGACTGTCATTTTTATAGTCCCTAACTGTCTGGAATCTACACCCTGACTGTCATTTTTATAGTCCCTGACTGTCTGGACTCTACACCCTGACTGTCATTTATATAGTCCCTGACTGTCTGGACTCTACACCCTGACTGTCATTTATATAGTCCCTGACTGTCTGGACTCTACACCCTGACTGTCATTTATATAGTCCCTGACTGTCTGGACTCTACACACTGTCATTTATATAGTCCCTGACTGTCTGGACTCTACACCCTAACTGTCATTTTTATAGTCCCTGTCTGTCTGGACACTACACACTGTCATTTATATAGTCCCTGACTGTCTGGACTCTACACCCTGACTGTCATTTATATAGTCCCTGACTGTCTGGACTCTACACCCTGACTGTCATTTATATAGTCCCTGACTGTCTGGACTCTACACACTGTCATTTATATAGTCCCTGACTGTCTGGACTCTACACCCTAACTGTCATTTTTATAGTCCCTGTCTGTCTGGACACTACACACTGTCATTTATATAGTCCCTGACTGTCTGGACTCTACACCCTGACTGTCATTTATATAGTCCCTGACTGTCTGGACTCTACACCCTGTCATTTATATAGTCCCTGACTGTCTGGACTCTACACACTGACTGTCATTTATATAGTCCCTAACTGTCTGGACACTACACACTGACTGTCATTTATATAGTCCCTGACTGTCTGGACACTACACACTGACTGTCATTTATATAGTCCCTGACTGTCTGGACTCTACACCCTGTCATTTATATAGTCCCTGACTGTCTGGACTCTACACCATGTTATCACCTGGTACCCCGTGTGTATAGCCCCGTTATCACCTGGTACCCCGTGTGTATAACCATGTTATCACCTGGTACCCCGTGTGTATAGCCCCGTTATCACCTGGTACCCCGTGTATATAACCATGTTATCACCTGGTACCCCGTGTGTATAGCCATGTTATCACCTGGTACCATATGGTCTGAGTCTAAACGGGATCCATTTAGTTTTTACCTGTATACTTACTCACCTGGCTTAATGACTCTTCCTCTTTCCACCCTCCACCTCTTCTTCTCCCTCCTCCACCTCCCCTCTCCTCCACCTCCCCGTTAATTCCTCCTCCCTCCTCCACCTCCCCTCTCCTCCACCTCCCCGTTAATTCCTCCTCCCTCCTCCACCTCCCCTCTCCTCCACCTCCCCGTTAATTCCTCCTCCCTCCTCCACCTCCCCTCTCCTCCACCTCCCCGTTAATTCCTCCTCCCTCCTCCACCTCCCCTCTCCTCCACCTCCCCGTTAATTCCTCCTCCCTCCCCCACCTCCCTTCTCCTCCCCCAGGTAAGGCCCACCTGCGGCGGGCTGTGATAGGTCATGAGGAGGGTCTGAGGATCCATAGTCTGTGTCGTCACCTCAGGAAGCTGGATGTGCTCCAGGCCATCCTCCAGGCCAGTCACAACCGTTCCCTGGCCAAGTTCAATGACAACGACCGAGAGGACGAGTTCACAGACTACATGGAGGCTCCAGACATCGTCTGTGAGTCAATCAATCAATCAAATGTATTTGTAAAGCTCCAGACATCATCTGTGAGTCAATCAATCAATTGTATTTGTGAAGCCCCCAACATCTGTGTAATTAATCAATCAATTGTATTTGTGAAGCCCCCAACATCTGTGTAATTAATCAATCAATTTTATTTGTGAAGCCCCCAACATCTGTGGAATTAATCAATCAATTGTATTTGTGAAGCCCCCAACAGCTGTGTAATTAATCAATCAATTGAGGGGGTCAGACTGTCAAATGTACCTCATGTCATTAGAGAGACAGAGGGGGTCTGACTGTCAAATGTACCTCATGTCATTAGAGAGACAGAGAGGGGTCTGACTGTCAAATGTACCTCATTACATTAGAGAGACAGAGGGGGTCTGACTGTTGGACCTCATTACATTAGAGAGACAGAGGGGGTCTGACTGTCAAATGTACCTCATGTCATTAGAGAGACAGAGGGGGTCTGACTGTTGGACCTCATGTCATTAGAGAGACAGAGGGGGTCTGGCTGTTGGACCTCATTACATTAGAGAGACAGAGGGGGTCTGGCTGTTGGACCTCATTACATTAGAGAGACAGAGGGGGTCTGGCTGTTGGACCTCATGTCATTAGAGAGACAGAGGGGGTCTGGCTGTTGGACCTCATGTCATTAGAGAGACAGAGGGGGTCTGGCTGTTGGACCTCATGTCATTAGAGAGACAGAGGGGGTCTGGCTGTTGGACCTCATGTCATTAGAGAGACAGAGGGGGTCTGGCTGTTGGACCTCATTACATTTGGTCTGTTCCATCGGTGGTGTGGATTGTAAGACTAGACATACAATGTAACTTCCTGGTTGGTTCTCATGTGAAATTACCTTCAACAACCTAATAACCTTTTAAAACAGCTGTTTAGTAGGTGCAGGATGTTGTGATGCTGTAATGTTTACAGTGTGGCCATGCGCTCCCTGTCGTGCTGAACCCCAGAGGACGTTGGCAGGTTGTGTGTGTTGTTGTGGTAATAAACAGACCTGTTTTCCCTCCTCAGCTAAAACGGAGCACAAGGCAGAGATGGAAACGCCCATGGCCACAAAGGTGAAAGTCACAGACTTTTTCCGGAGGCTGGTATGTGGGCTTACTAATTTCTTTTAACATTTCAGGGCTGCTGTTCCAGACACAGATTGTTAAAGCCTAGTCCTGGACTATGAAGCTTGGTGAATGGAGAATCACCAGTAACTCTTAAAACTCCTCTTATAGTCTGGGACTAAGATTAATCTGTGTCTGGGAAACCGTCCCGTCGTGTAAAATATCTACGGTGTTTTCAGAAATCGGCATCACAAAGCTCTGGATTTGTGTGTTGTTGTTTTTTAAAAAACAGTTAAATTCAGTTCAACTTTCCTTTGTACACCCAGATGGTGTGATGCTGTTTTCTGAATCCGACCCAACAGAACCACTATGGCAGTACTAACATTAACCCTGGAGACAGTGATCCAACAGAACCACTATGGCATTACTAACATTATCCCTGGAGACAGTGATCCAACAGAACCACTATGGCATTACTAACATTAACCCTGGAGACAGTGACCCAACAGAACCACTATGGCAGTACTAACATTAACCCTGGAGACAGTGACCCAACAGAACCACTATGGCAGTACTAACATTAACCCTGGAGACAGTGACCCAACAGAACCACTATGGCAGTACTAACATTAACCCTGGAGACAGTGACCCAACAGAACCACTATGGCAGTACTAACATTAACCCTGTAGACAGTGACCCAACAGAACCACTATGGCAGTACTAACATTAACCCTGGAGACAGTGACCCAACAGAACCACTATGGCAGTACTAACATTAACCCTGGAGACAGTGATCCAACAGAACCACTATGGCAGTACTAACATTAACCCTGGAGACAGTGATCCAACAGAACCACTATGGCAGTACTAACATTAACCCTGGAGACAGTGATCCGCCCCAACAGAACGGGTCGACTCTAGGTCATTAACAGTGGTGTTGAACTTAATAAGTCTCTTTCCTCAGCCTCCTTGTCTTGATGAATCAATAACATTAACAATGGTGGTGTCCTAAACGCACCCTCATCTATTCCCTACATAGTACCCTACCTTTGACCAGGCTCCATAGTACCCTTTGACCAGGCTCCATAGTGCCCTACATAGTGACCAGGCTCCATAGTACCCTTTGACCAGGCTCCATAGTGCCCTACATAGTGACCAGGCTCCATAGTGCCCTACATAGTGACCAGGCTCCATAGTGCCCTACCTTTGACCAGGCTCCATAGTACCCTACATAGTGACCAGGCTCCATAGTGCCCTACATAGTGACCAGGCTCCATAGTGCCCTCTGACCAGGCTCCATAGTGCCCTACATAGTGACCAGGCTCCATAGTGCCCTACATAGTGACCAGGCTCCATAGTGCCCTACCTTTGACCAGGCTCCATAGTACCCTACATAGTGACCAGGCTCCATAGTGCCCTACATAGTGACCAGGCTCCATAGTGCCCTCTGACCAGGCTCCATAGTGCCCTACATAGTGACCAGGCTCCATAGTACCCTTTGACCAGGCTCCATAGTACCCTTTGACCAGGCTCCATAGTGCCCTACCTTTGACCAGGCTCCATAGTGCCCTACATAGTGACCAGGCTCCATAGTGCCCTACCTTTGACCAGGCTCCATAGTGCCCTACATAGTGACCAGGCTCCATAGTACCCTACATAGTGACCAGGCTCCATAGTACCCTACCTTTGACCAGGCTCCATAGTACCCTACATAGTGACCAGGCTCCATAGTGCCCTACCTTTGACCAGGCTCCATAGTGCCCTACCTTTGACCAGGCTCCATAGTGCCCTACCTTTGACCAGACTCCATAGTGCCCTACCTTTGACCAGGCTCCATAGTACCCTACCTTTGACCAGGCTCCATAGTGCCCTACCTTTGACCAGGCTCCATAGTGCCCTACCTTTGACCAGGCTCCATAGTGCCCTACCTTTGACCAGGCTCCATAGTGCTCTGCCTTTGACCAGACTCCATAGTGCCCTACCTTTGACCAGGCTCCATAGTACCCTACCTCTGACCAGGCTCCATAGTACCCTACCTCTGACCAGGCTCCATAGTACCCTCTGACCAGGCTCCATAGTACCCTCTGACCAGGCTCCATAGTACCCTCTGACCAGGCTCCATAGTACCCTCTGACCAGGCTCCATAGTACCCTACATAGTGACCAGGCTCCATAGTGCCCTACCTTTGACCAGGCTCCATAGTGCCCTCTGACCAGGCTCCATAGTACCCTACCTCTGACCAGGCTCCATAGTACCCTACCTCTGACCAGGCTCCATAGTGCCCTACCTTTGACCAGGCTCCATAGTGCCCTCTGACCAGGCTCCATAGTGCCCTACCTCTGACCAGGCTCCATAGTGCCCTACCTCTCACCAGGCTCCATAGTGCCCTACCTCTGACCAGGCTCCATAGTGCCCTACCTCTGACCAGGCTCCATAGTGCCCTACCTCTGACCAGGCTCCATAGTGCCCTACCTCTGACCAGTCTCCATAGTGCCCTACCTCTGACCAGGCTCCATAGTGCCCTACCTCTGACCAGGCTCCATAGTGCCCTACCTCTGACCAGGCTCCATAGTGCCCTCTGACCAGGCTCCATAGTGCCCTGCCTTTGACCAGGCTCCATAGTGCCTTACCTTTGACCAGGCTCCATAGTGCCCTCTGACCAGGCTCCATAGTGCCCTGCCTTTGACCAGGCTCCATAGTGCCCTGCCTTTGACCAGGCTCCATAGTGCCCTGCCTTTGACCAGGCTCCATAGTGCCCTACCTTTGACCAGGCTCCATAGTGCCCTACCTTTGACCAGGCTCCATAGTACCCTCTGACCAGGCTCCATAGTGCCCTACCTTTGACCAGGCTCCATATTACCCTCTGACCAGGCTCCATAGTACCCTTTGACCAGGCTCCATAGTGCCCTACCTTTGACCAGGCTCCATAGTGCCCTCTGACCAGGCTCCATAGTGCCCTACCTTTGACCAGGCTCCATAGTGCCCTACCTTAGACCAGGCTCCATAGTGCCCTATATAGTGACCAGGCTCCATAGTGCCTTACCTTTAACCAGGCTCCATAGTGCCCTCTGACCAGGCTCCATAGTGCCCTGCCTTTGACCAGGCTCCATAGTGCCCTGCCTTTGACCAGGCGCCATAGTGCCCTTAGCCCAGGCTCCATAGTGCCCTCTGACCAGGCTCCATAGTGCCCTCTGACCAGGCTCCATAGTGCCCTGCCTTTGACCAGGCTCCATAGTCCCCTACCTTTGACCAGGCTCCATAGTGCCCTACATAGTGACCAGGCTCCATAGTGCCCTACCTTTGACCAGGCTCCATAGTGCCCTACCTTTGACCAGGCTCCATAGTGCCCTACCTTTGACCAGGCTCCATAGTGCCCTACCTTTGACCAGGCTCCATAGTACCCTCTGACCAGGCTCCATAGTGCTCTGCCTTTGACCAGGCTCCATAGTGCCCTACCTTTGTCCAGGCTCCATAGTACCCTACCTCTGACCAGGCTCCATAGTACCCTCTGACCAGGCTCCATAGTACCCTGCCTTTGACCAGGCTCCATAGTCCTCTGCCTTTGACCAGGCTCCATAGTCCCCTACCTTTGTCCAGGCTCCATAGTACCCTCTGACCAGGCTCCATAGTACCCTGCCTTAGCCCAGGCTCCATAGTACCCTACCTTTGACCAGGTCCCTTAGTACCATTTCGGATGCACACTGTCAGTCCTATCAAGGTTTGGGGTGTCCATGGTAAGTTTTCATAATAACCTGCCCTCCCCCTCCAGGGTCCTCTGTCAGTGTTCTCTGCTAAGCAACGCTGGACAGCTCCTCGTACCGTCAGGCTGAGACTGGAGGACAGAGACCTGGGCTTCACCCTGAGAGGAGACCCTGCACCTGTACAGGTTACCTCCCTGGACCCACTCTGCCCTGCCGCTGTGAGTCTGCTATACTACTGGTTACTGGGGGGGAAGGGTTAGGCTGACGCACACTTAGGCTAATGGGGGGGAAGGGTTAGGCTGACGCACACTTAGGCTAATGGGGGGAAGGGTTAGGCTGACGCACATTTAGGCTAATGGGGGGAAGGGTTAGGCTGACTCACACTTAGGCTAATGGGGGGAAGGGTTAGGCTGACGCACATTTAGCCTCCAGGAGGGAAGGGTTAGGCTGACGCACATTTAGGCTAAAGGAGGGAAGGTTTTTGTGCTTAGGGGTGTGTCCTGTTGGAAGGTGAACCTCCACCACAGTCTGAGGTCCTGAGCGCTCTGGAGCAGGTTTTCATCAAGGATCTCTCTGTACTTTGCTCCGTTCAACTTTCCCTTGATCCTGACTCGTCTCCCAGTCCTTGTCGCTGAAAAACATCCCAACAGGATGATGCTGCCACCACCATGCTTCACCGTAGGGATGGTGCCAGGTTTCCTCCAGATGTGACGCTTGGCATTCAGGCCAAAGATTTCAATCTTGATTTCATCAGACCAGAGAATCTTGTTTCTCGGTCTGAGAGTCTTTTAGTTGCCTTTTGGCAAACTCCAAGTGGGCTGTCATGTGCCTTTTACTGAGGAGTGGCTTCCGTCTGGCCACTCTACTATAAAGGCCTGATTGGTGGAGTGCTGCAGAGATGGCTGTCCTTCTGGAAGGTTTTCCCATCTCCACAGAGGAACTCTGGAGCTCTGTCAGACTGACCATCAGGTGTTTGGTCACCTCCCTGACCAAAGCCCTTCTCCCCCGATTGTTCAGTTTGGCAGAGTCAAGGGGTCTGAATACATTGTATATCCCCACCACTAGTACTTTAATGAAGACAGCTTCTCCATCTCGGAGGGGTTTTCCAGGGGCATTTAGTAGTCAGGCGTTCCTAAATGACAGAGGGGAAATCAATCATTTCCAGGGGCATTTAGTAGTCAGGCGTTCCTAAATGACAGAGGGGAAATCAATCATTTCCAGGGGCATTTAGTAGTCTGGTGACCTAAATGCCAGAGGGTAAATCAATCATTTCCAGGGGCATTTAGTAGTCTGGTGACCTAAATGCCAGAGGGTAAATCAATCATTTCCAGGGGCATTTAGTAGTCTGGCGACCTAAATGCCAGAACTGAGCAAGAAACGGGCAACCATTGCAGAACAAACACCAGTGTAAATACAAACCATATGGATGTTTTATTCAGTTTCCCTTTTGTACTTTAACTATTTGCACATCGTTGCAACACTGTAAATGGACTTATGACATTTTGAAATGTCTTTATTCTTCTGGAAACTTCCATGAGTGTAATGTTTACTGTTCATTTTTGATTATTTCACTTTTATGTTTTATTTCAGTTGCTTTGGCAATGTTAACATGTTTCCCATGCCAGTAAAGCCAATTGAATTGAATTGAGGGAGAGACCTATTTAGGTTGCCATTTCAGACAGCCAGTGTTATCTCTGGGACTGACCCCCCCCCCCCCCCCCCCCCCCCTTGTTAAAAACCTCCTTCCACCTGCTGTTCATGACTAAATGTTGTTATCTCTCTGTTACCAGGTCGACGGGCTGAAAGAGGGGGACTACATTGTTGCAGTGGGAGACGCGGACTGTAAGTGGATGGTAGTGAGCGAGGTGATGCGGCTGCTGAAGGATGTGGACGAGGACGGGATCGACATCCGCGTTGTTAGCTTGATGGACAGCGGCCTGCCCATGGTAAGGTCCGCCTTCTGGCTCTGACTGGCTCCTGAGGAAGCCTGGAAGGTTCTTATTGGCTCCTGAGGAAGCCTGGAAGGTTCTTATTGGCTCCTGAGGAAGCCTGGAAGGTCCTTAGTGGCTCCTGAGGATGCCTGGAAGGTCCTTAGTGGCTCCCGAGGATGCCTGGAAGGTCCTTAGTGGCTCCCGAGGATGCCTGGAAGGTTCTTAGTGGCTCCCGAGGATGCCTGGAAGGTCCTTAGTGGCTCCCGAGGATGCCTGGAAGGTCCTTAGTGGCTCCCGAGGATGCCTTGAAGGTCCTTAGTGGCTCCCGAGGATGCCTGGAAGGGCCTTAGTGGCTCCTGAGGATGCCTGGAAGGGCCTTAGTGGCTCCTGAGGATGTCTGGAAGGGCCTTAGTGGCTCCTGAGGATGCCTGGAAGGGCCTTAGTGGCTCCCGAGGATGCCTGGAAGGGCCTTAGTGGCTCCCGAGGATGCCTGGAAGGGCCTTAGTGGCTCCTGAGGATGCCTGGAAGGGCCTTAGTGGCCCCTGAGGATGCCTGGAAGGGCCTTAGTGGCCCCTGAGGATGCCTGGAAGGGCCTTAGTGGCCCCTGAGGATGCCTGGAAGGGCCTTAGTGGCTCCTGAGGATGCCTGGAAGGGCCTTAGTGGCTCCCGAGGATGCCTGGAAGGGCCTTAGTGGCTCCCGAGGATGCCTGGAAGGGCCTTAGTGGCTCCCGAGGATGCCTGGAAGGGCCTTAGTGGCCCCTGAGGATGCCTGGAAGGGCCTTAGTGGCCCCTGAGGATGCCTGGAAGGGCCTTAGTGGCTCCTGAGGATGCCTGGAAGGGCCTTAGTGGCTCCCGAGGATGCCTGGAAGGTCCTTATTGGCTCCCGAGGAAGCCTGGAAGGTTCTAAATGGCTCCTGAGGATGCCTGGACGGTCACCCTTTCTGTTTCCTCAGTGGTGACCGACAGGCGATGGCAGATCAATTGCGATATGCATTAAGTTGTTATCAGTGCTGTCAAACTCTCAGCTCTCGATGAGTATCTCTCTTTCTCAGCTCTCGATGAGGAGGTCCTCTCTCTCTCAGCTCTCGATGAGGAGTTCCTCTCTCTCTCTCAGCTCTCGATGAGGAGTTCCTCTCTCTCTCTCAGCTCTCGATGAGGAGTTCCTCTCTCTCTCTCAGCTCTCGATGAGGAGTTCCTCTCTCTCTCTCTCAGCTCTCGATGAGGAGTTCCTCTCTCTCTCTCAGCTCTCGATGAGGAGTTCCTCTCTCTCTCAGCTCTCGATGAGGAGTTCCTCTCTCTCTCAGCTCTCGATGAGGAGTTTCTCTCTCTCTCAGCTCTCGATGAGGAGTTCCTCTCTCTCTCAGCTCTCGATGAGGAGTTCCTCTCTCTCTCTCAGCTCTCGATGAGGAGTTCCTCTCTCTCTCAGCTCTCGATGAGGAGTATCTCTCTCAGCTTGGTGATGAGGAGTTCCTCTCTCTCTCAGCTTGGTGATGAGGAGTTCCTCTCTCTCTCAGCTCTCGATGAGGAGTTTCTCTCTCTCTCAGCTCTCGATGAGGAGTTCCTCTCTCTCTCAGCTCTCGATGAGGAGTTCCTCTCTCTCTCTCAGCTCTCGATGAGGAGTTCCTCTCTCTCTCAGCTTGGTGATGAGGAGTTCCTCTCTCTCTCAGCTTGGTGATGAGGAGTTCCTCTCTCTCTCAGCTCTCGATGAGGAGTTTCTCTCTCTCTCAGCTTGGTGATGAGGAGTTCCTCTCTCTCTCAGCTCTCGATGAGGAGTTCCTCTCTCTCTCAGCTTGGTGATGAGGAGTTCCTCTCTCTCCCAGCTTGGTGATGAGGAGTTCCTCTCTCTCTCAGCTTGGTGACGAGGAGTTCCTCTCTCTCTCAGCTTGGTGACGAGGAGTTCCTCTCTCTCTCAGCTTGGTGATGAGGAGTTCCTCTCTCTCTCAGCTTGGTGATTACATACAGAAGGTGCAGTTTCCCATCTGAATGTGCTCTTTTTTTCATTTAGTCAAATGGATAACTACTGCAGGAAGCGTTTTATATTATGTGACAATACCCTGATTTTTGGGGGGAATATTTGTAAAACTCATACAGTTTAATTCATATAAGTAGAAATTTGAAATGTTTAGTCTTTACCTGTAGTAATATCCTCTCTCCCCCCCCTCCTCTCTCCCTCTCTTTCTCTCTCTCCCTCATCTTCCTCTCCTCCCTCCCTCCCTCCCTCCCTCCCTCCCTCCCTCCCTCCCTCCCTCCCTCCCTCAGCCCACTAAGAGTGCCACGTACTGCGGAGGTATATCTAAGACCTACTCCATGATCTGCCTGGCATTCGACGACGACAAGAGCCCCAAGGGCCGCAAGGTGACCAAGAAGGGCTCCTTCCTGTCCTGGGGCGTGAAGAACCATCTGAAGAGCTCCAGCACCCTGAGCCTCCCTACAGCAGACTACTCTGGAACACTGCCTTGGAACAAACCCTGTCCCACCTTCCCTTCCTCCAGCTCCTACAACGACTCCGCTCTTTACTAGAGAAGGAAACATACTGGACTGTACAGACACTCTACTGGGTTAGAGAATACTGTGTTAAGGTCTCAAATGGCACCCTATTCCCCATATAGTGCAGTACTTTGGAGGTCTATGGGCTCTGGTCTAAAGTAGTGAACTATATAGGGAATAGGGTGCCATTGTGGGCACACTTGTTAAATCCACTTTAATCAGTGTAGATGAAGGGGAGGAGACGGGTTAAAGAAGGATTTTCAAGCCTTGACAATTGAGACATGGATTGTATTTGTGTGCCAATCAGAGGGTGAAAGGGCAAGACAAAATATTTAAGTGTCTTTGAACAGGGTATGGTTGTAGGTGCCAGGCGCACCGGTTTGTGTGAAGAACTGCAACGCTGCTGAGTTTTTCACTCTCAACAGTTTCCCGTGTGAATCAAGAATGGTCCACCAGCCAAAGGACATCCAGCCAACTTGACACCACTGTGGGTAGCACTGGAGTCAACATGGGCCAGCATCCCTGTGGAACGCTCTCAACACCTTGTAGAGTCCATGCCCCGACACATTGAGGCTGTTCTGTCACATTGAGGCTGTTCTGTCACATTGAGGCTGTTCTGTCACATTGAGGCTGTTTCTTTCACATTGAGGCTGTTCTGACACATTGAGGCTGTTCTGTCACATTCAGGCTGTTCTGTCACATTGAGGCTGTTCTGTCACATTGAGGCTGTTCTGTTCTGTCACATTGAGTCTGTTCTGTCACATTGAGGCTGTTCTGTTCTGTCACATTGAGGCTGTTCTGTCACATTGAGACTGTTCCGAGGGCAAAAAGGATGGAGGTGTCACTCTATATTAGGAAGGTGTTCTTAATGTTTTGTATACTCGGTGTTCTTAATGTTTTGTATACTCGGTGTGTTGATATTCTAATGTAAAAAATGTCAAGTTATACTATGTAGATATCCCACTATGTAGAAGGTGAAGGATGTAACTCTGAAACCAGGAAGTGATACGTCTGTAGTGAGTGTTGTGATAGGCTAACACAATGCGCTGTAAGCTGATGAAAATAGATTTCTTTATTTTTTTATTTTTGTGTGTAATTTCTCGTTAAGACAATTACTGTGGTTGATATGAAGGAATATTGTGTGTGGTGGGCTGTTCTGATGTAGGCCTTGTGAAATCTCTGTGTTTTAGATTTTATTGGCATGTCAGGGGAGGGAGGGAGGGAGAAGAGGGGGAGATAGGGGGCCTGGGTTGAGGGGAAAAGAGGAAGGGAGGGGGCCTGGGTTGAGGGGAAAAGAGGAAGGGAGGGGGCCTGGGTTGAGGGGAAAAGAGGAAGGGAGGGGGCCTGGGTTGAGGGGAAAAGAGGGAGGGATGGAGAGGGGGGCCTGGGTTGAGGGGAAAAGAGGGGGCCTGGGTTGAGGGGAAAAGAGGGGGCCTGCGCAGTGTAATTAACCAAAAAACCTCTGGGCCATCGAGACACAGCTCTCACCTAAGCTTCTGCCATATTGTAATAGTGAGTTCTAACAAGCCTTTAAATGAAACTCGTCGTAGTTAAACACTAATATCCATCCCCCCTCCTCCTGTACTGCTGACCGGCAGCCATTTTAAACACTAATATCCATCCCCCCTCCTCCTGTACTGCTGACCGGCAGCCATTTTGAACACTAATATCCATCCCCCTCCTCCTGTACAGCTGACCGGCAGCCATTTTGAAACTGGTCGTAGTTAAACACTAATATCCATCCCCCCTCCTCCTGTACTGCTGACCGGCAGCCATTTTGAAACACTAATATCCATCCCCCCTCCTCCTGCACTGCTGACCGGCAGCCATTTTAAACACTAATATCCATCCCCCCTCCTCCTGTACTGCTGACCGGCAGCCATTTTGAAACACTAATATCCATCCCCCCGCCTCCTGTACTGCTGACCGGCAGCCATTTTAAACACTAATATCCATCCCCCCTCCTCCTGTACTGCTGACCGGCAGCCATTTTAAACACTAATATCCATCCCCCTCCTCCTGTACTGCTGACCGGCAGCCATTTTGAAACTCGTCGTAGTTAAACACTAATATCCATCCCCCCTCCTCCTGTACTGCTGACCGGCAGCCATTTTGAAACTCGTCGCAGTTAAACACTAATATCCATCCCCCTCCTCCTGTACTGCTGACCGGCAGCCATTTTGAAACTCGTCGCAGTTAAACACTAATATCCATCCCCCTCCTCCTGTACTGCTGACCGGCAGCCATTTTGAAACTCGTCGCAGTTAAACACTAATATCCATCCCCCTCCTCCTGTACTGCTGACCGGCAGCCATTTTAATGACAACCTTTCTTGGTAGAGCAGGGAGAAGTCTCCCTACCAGCGGACAGATGTGGTTCTATCTCTGTGGATGTTTGTGTAATATTTGCTGTTAAAAATGAAGGCTATTTTGTAAAAGGGAAAAAGACTGGTTGTGTTGTCTGTTTTTTGTCTCCGGTGTTCAGTGTATTTGCAGATGCTAACGTTAATATAATAGTATACAACAGGTTCATGTTCATTTAGCAAAGCCTGGGTTCCATTGAAGGGAAGAGTCCCTGTTTGATTCCACCATTGTGATTATACTGGTCTCTAGTGGTTTCTATGAGGTTCTAGTGGTCTCTAGTGGTTTCTATGGGTTTCTAGTGGTCTCTAGTGGTTTCTACTGGTCTCTAGTGGTCTCTAGTGGTTTATATGGGTTTCTACTGGTCTCTAGTGGTTTATATGGGTTTCTACTGGTCTCTACTGGTCTCTAGTGGTTTCTACTGGTTTCTACTGGTTTCTACTGGTCTCTAGTGGTTTCTATGGGTTTCTAGTGGTTTCTATGGGGTTCTAGTGGTCTCTAGTGGTTTCTATGGGTTTCTAGTGGTTTCTATGGGTTTCTAGTGGTCTCTAGTGGTTTATATGGGTTTCTACTGGTCTCTAGTGGTTTCTACTGGTTTCTACTGGTCTCTAGTGGTCTCTAATGGATGTCCACCTGAACATTTTTCTGACACTGCAGTGTTGCACTTTCTTATCTACCAAGTAGATTATTATACGTTTTGATAATCAAATTATTTCTGTAATAAAAATCCAACAACAAGAAACATCTGAATATCTGTGTGTGGACATTGTAAAGCGTTTGTAGACGGTAAAGTTGTGAAGTCTGTTGGCTGTTGCAAAGTTATGTATTTTCTGAGATCATTGTCTTCAAAGGGGTATGTAAAAGAAAATATATATATATTCACTGCGTTTCATCTTCTTTCAGGAAATGCCACTCGCGGCTTCCTGAATTCTACAACGCAGCACATTGTGTGCAGGTCATAGGTACTCTAGGTTTGATTGTAAACACACCTGTTGGACAGTCACAATCCCTTTCTGTTGCTCGTCCCATCTTTACTGAACTCAATTGTGGCTAAATAGTTGTTGTACAGTTTTTATAATGCTTGTGTAAACTGCTAGTACAGTTTATAATCCTTGTGTAAACTGCTAGTACAGTTTATAATCCTTGTGTAAACTGCTAGTACAGTTTATAATGCTTGTGTTAGCTGTACTCCAACTATTGCCTCACTAGTACAGTTTATAACGTATCCTGCTCCAGTTATGTGTAAATATAAAGTCACATTATTATGAAGGAAAATGAATTGAAGGGCATATTGACTTCATGTGTGTAGGAATTTATATGATTGAGTTGATATATTATTGTAAAATGTTTTTCTGTTGGGAGGTGTACAGTATACTGCATGATTATAAACTATCAATAATCTCTGTTGGGAGGCGTACAGTATACTGCATGATTATAAACTATCAATAATCTCTGTTGGGAGGCGTACAGTATACTGCATGATTATAAACTATCAATAATCTCTGTTGGGAGGCGTACAGTATACTGCATGATTATAAACTATCAATAATCTCTGTTGGGAGGCGTACAGTATACTGCATGATTATAAACTATGAATAATCTCTGTTGGGAGGCGTACAGTATACTGCATGATTATAAACTATGAATAATCTCTGTTGGGAGGCGTACAGTATACTGCATGATTATAAACTATGAATAATCTCTGTTGGGAGGCGTACAGTATACTGCATGATTATAAACTATGAATAATCTCTGTTGGGAGGTGTACAGTATACTGCATGATTATAAACTATGAATAATCTCTGTTGGGAGGCGTACAGTATACTGCATGATTATAAACTATGAATAATCTCTGTTGGGAGGCGTACAGTATACTGCATGATTATAAACTATGAATAATCTCTGTTGGGAGGCGTACAGTATACTGCATGATTATAAACTATCAATAATCTCTGTTGGGAGGTGTACAGTATACTGCATGATTATAAACTATCAATAATCTCTGTTGGGAGGCGTACAGTATACTGCATGATTATAAACTATCAATAATCTCTGTTGGGAGGCGTACAGTATACTGCATGATTATAAACTATCAATAATCTCTGTTGGGAGGCGTACAGTATACTGCATGATTATAAACTATCAATAATCTCTGTTGGGAGGCGTACAGTATACTGCATGATTATAAACTATCAATAATCTCTGTTGGGAGGCGTACAGTATACTGCATGATTATAAACTATCAATAATCTCTGTTGGGAGGCGTACAGTATACTGCATGATTATAAACTATCAATAATCTCTGTTGGGAGGCGTACAGTATACTGCATGATTATAAACTATGAATCTCTGTTGGGAGGCATATATTGAATATATCTTCACAGTCCTCATGTTTTCTGCAGTGGGGGGGTACACCCCAAATGGCCCCCTATTCCCTATATAATGAGCCCATAGAGCGCTGGTTAGAAGTAGTTCACTCTACAGGGGATAGGAGGCCATTTTGGACGGACTCCTCATTGTTGTTGTTGTTCTCCTGTTGGTTTCCATGGTTTCACTCTGTTACCTCCTTTCTTACTGCCGGATACAAAACAGCTGTGGGGACAATGTCTTGCTGTTGATCGATGTACAGTCCGTTATTTTATCATTGTGTATGTATGTTTGTCCTCGGTCAACTTAAATCTCAATAAACTATGTGAATAAACTGAAGAGATGAAGCATCTTTCTGCCTTCCATAGGGGGGACATTACATCCATAGTGGAGTGAGTTGGAGCATCGTTCTGCCTTCCATAGGGGGGACATTACATCCATAGTGGAGTGAGTTGGAGCATCTTTCTGCCTTCCATAGGGGGACATTACATCCATAGTGGAGTGAGTTGGAGCATCTTTCTGCCTTCCATAGGGGGGACATTACATCCATAGTGGAGTGAGTTGGAGCATCTTTCTGCCTTCCATAGGGGGACATTACATCCATAGTGGAGTGAGTTGGAGCATCTTTCTGCCTTCCATAGGGGGACATTACATCCATAGTGGAGTGAGTTGGAGCATCTTTCTGCCTTCCATAGGGGGACATTACATCTACAGTGGAGTGAGTTGGAGCATCTTTCTGCCTTCCATAGGGGGGACATTACATCCATAGTGGAGTGAGTTGGAGCATCTTTCTGCCTTCCATAGGGGGACATTACATCCATAGTGGAGTGAGTTGGAGCATCTTTCTGCCTTCCATAGGGGGGACATTACATCCATAGTGGAGTGAGTTGGAGCATCTTTCTGCCTTCCATAGGGGGACATTACATCCATAGTGGAGTGAGTTGGAGCATCTTTCTGCCTTCCATAGGGGGACATTACATCCATAGTGGAGTGAGTTGGAGCATCTTTCTGCCTTCCACAGGGGGGACATTACATCCATAGTGGAGTGAGTTGGAGCATCTTTCTGCCTTCCATAGGGGGGACATTACATCCATAGTGGAGTGAGTTGGAGCATCTTTCTGCCTTCCATAGGGGGGACATTACATCCATAGTGGAGTGAGTTGGAGCATCTTTCTGCCTTCCATAGGGGGGACATTACATCCATAGTGGCGTGAGTTGGAGCATCTTTCTGCCTTCCATAGGGGGGACATTACATCCATAGCGGAGTGAGTTGGAGCAACGTTTTATACATTATAAAGACAAATCATCATTGTAAAAAAAAAAACTGGTTCTGTATCCTAAATGCTGATTGGATGAGCAGCGGTTCAGGCCGTGCTTTATTGGCCGTCAGAGACACACCTATTGGCTGCTAACAGGTCCACCTGAAAAATGACTGTGCCTCCTTAAATGATACTGCGTGGCCAAGCTGAGGTCTGCGTTGGGCCCGTGCAGCTTATACGGTGATATGGCCTCTGCAGAAATCAGGGCATTCATACTTCGAGTGCATCGCCGAGCTGACGCAGAGCTGTTGTCAAGGAAGTGAGTTTGTGTTTCTACAGAACCTCCCGCCCACACCTACCGTCAACCAGTCACGTCAATGCGAAACTATATTAAGTCGTTCGCATTGTTCCAAAAATTTGCGAAGGTGTACAGCGATGGGGTAGAGAGCTCAATTTGACCTCTGCATGCCTCCGGAGGCTCCGTGACACCATCCATACAGCGACTGCAGATCAGACATAAACTGGCTTTAAGGAAATCATGTTCATGTTGCTGTCCGAATCATCTCTTGTATTTCTCAACTCACACATTATTTCCCCTTGCTTTCAACCTAGCACTTAGTTTGGTACAGCGGGGTTAATATAAACCTAGCATCTACTTTGGTACAGGGGGGTTAATATCAACCTAGCATCTAGTTTGGGGGGGGGGGGGGGGGGGGGTTAATATAAACCTAGCATCTAGTTTGGTACAGGGGGGGTTAATATAAACCTAGCATCTAGTTTGGGGGGGTTAATATAAACCTAGCATCTAGTTTGGGGGGTTAATATAAACCTAGCATCTAGTTTGGTACAGCGGGGTTAATATCAACCTAGCATCTAGTTTGGTACAGGGGGGGTTAATATAAACCTAGCATCTAGTTTGGGGGGTTAATATAAACCTAGCATCTAGTTTGGGGGGGGGGTTAATATAAACCTAGCATCTAGTTTGGGGGGGGGGTTAATATAAACCTAGCATCTAGTTTGGGGGGGTTAATATCAACCTAGCATCTAGTTGGGGGGGGTAATATAAACCTAGCATCTAGTTAGGGGGGGTTCATATAAACCTAGCATCTAGTTTGGGGGGGGGGGTTAATATAAACCTAGCATCTAGTTTGGGGGGGGTTAATATAAACCTAGCATCTAGTTTGGTACAGGGGGGGTTAATATAAACCTAGCATCTAGTTTGGGGGGGATTAATATAAACCTAGCATCTAGTTTGGTACAGGGGGGGGTTAATATAAACCTAGCATCTAGTTTGGTACAGGGGGGGTTAATATAAACCTAGCATCTAGTTTGGTACAGGGGGGGGTTAATATAAACCTAGCATCTAGTTTGGTACAGCGGGGGTTAATATAAACCTAGCATCTAGTTTGGGGGGGTTAATATAAACCTAGCATCTAGTTTGGGGGGGTTAATATAAACCTAGCATCTAGTTTGGGGGGGTTAATATAAACCTAGCATCTAGTTTGGGGGGGTTAATATAAACCTAGCATCTAGTTTGGGGGGGTTAATATAAACCTAGCATCTAGTTTGGGGGGGTTAATATAAACCTAGCATCTAGTTTGGTACATGGGGGGTTAATATAAACCTAGCATCTAGTTTGGGGGGGTTAATATAAACCTAGCATCTAGTTTGGGGGGTTAATATAAACCTAGCATCTAGTTTGGTACAGCGGGGTTAATATCAACCTAGCATCTAGTTTGGTACAGGGGGGGTTAATATAAACCTAGCATCTAGTTTGGGGGGTTAATATAAACCTAGCATCTAGTTTGGGGGGGGGGTTAATATAAACCTAGCATCTAGTTTGGGGGGGGGGTTAATATAAACCTAGCATCTAGTTTGGGGGGGTTAATATCAACCTAGCATCTAGTTGGGGGGGTTAATATAAACCTAGCATCTAGTTAGGGGGGGTTCATATAAACCTAGCATCTAGTTTGGGGGGGGGGGGTTAATATAAACCTAGCATCTAGTTTGGGGGGGGTTAATATAAACCTAGCATCTAGTTTGGTACAGGGGGGGTTAATATAAACCTAGCATCTAGTTTGGGGGGGGTTAATATAAACCTAGCATCTAGTTTGGTACAGGGGGGGGTTAATATAAACCTAGCATCTAGTTTGGTACAGGGGGGGTTAATATAAACCTAGCATCTAGTTTGGTACAGGGGGGGGTTAATATAAACCTAGCATCTAGTTTGGTACAGCGGGGGTTAATATAAACCTAGCATCTAGTTTGGGGGGGTTAATATAAACCTAGCATCTAGTTTGGTACAGCGGGGGTTAATATAAACCTAGCATCTAGTTTGGTACAGCGGGGGTTAATATAAACCTAGCATCTAGTTTGGGGGGGTTAATATAAACCTAGCATCTAGTTTGGTACATGGGGGGTTAATATAAACCTAGCATCTAGTTTGGGGGGGTTAATATAAACCTAGCATCTAGTTTGGGGGGGTTAATATAAACCTAGCATCTAGTTTGGGGGGGTTAATATAAACCTAGCATCTAGTTTGGGGGGATTAATATAAACCTAGCATCTAGTTTGGGGGGGTTAATATAAACCTAGCATCTAGTTTGGGGGGGTTAATATAAACCTAGCATCTAGTTTGGTACATGGGGGGTTAATATAAACCTAGCATCTAGTTTGGGGGGGTTAATATAAACCTAGCATCTAGTTTGGTACATGGGGGGTTAATATAAACCTAGCATCTAGTTTGGGGGGGTTAATATAAACCTAGCATCTAGTTTGGGGGGGTTAATATAAACCTAGCATCTAGTTTGGGGGGGTTAATATAAACCTAGCATCTAGTTTGGGGGGATTAATATAAACCTAGCATCAGTTTGTTATATCTGGAGTACTTCTCCTGTCCTATTCGGTGTCCTGTGTGAATCTAAGTGTGCGTTCTCTAATTCTCTCCTTCTCTCTTTCTCTCTCTCGGAGGACCTGAGCCCTAGGACCATGCCCCAGGACTACCTGACATGATGACTCCTTGCTGTCCCCAGTCCACCTGGCTGTGCTGCTGCTCCAGTTTCAACTGTTCTGCCTTATTATTATTCGACCATGCTGATCATTTATGAACATTTGAACATCTTGGCCATGTTCTGTTATAATCTCCACCCGGCACAGCCAGAAGAGGACTGGCCATCCCACATATGCTCTCTCTAATTCTCTCTTTCTTTCTCTCTCTCGGAGGACCTGAGCCCTAGGACCATGCCCCAGGAATACCTGACATGATGACTCCTTGCTGTCCCCAGTCCACCTGACTGTGCTGCTGCTCCAGTTTCAACTATTCTGCCTTATTATTATTCGACCATGCTGGTCATTTATGAACATTTGAACATCTTGACCATGTTTTGTTATAATCTCCACCCGGCACAGCCAGAAGAGGACTGGCCACCCCACATAGCCTGGTTCCTCTCTAGGTTTCTTCCTAGGTTTTGGCCTTTCTAGGGAGTTTTTCCTAGCCACCGTGCTTCTTCACCTGCATTGCTTGCTGTTTGGGGTTTTAGGCTGGGTTTCTGTACAGCACTTTGAGATATCAGCTGATGTACGAAGGGCTATATAAAATAAATTTGATTGATTGAAAATAAATTTGATCTAGTTTGGGGGGGGTTAATATACACATAGCATCTGGTTTGGAACAGGGGAGGTTAATATAAACCTAGCATCTAGTTTGGTACAGGGGGGGTTAATATAAACCTAGCATCTAGTTTGGTACAGGGGGGGTTAATATAAACCTAGCATCTAGTTTGGTACAGGGGGGGTTAATATAAACCTAGCATCTAGTTTGGTACAGGGGGGGTTAATATAAACCTAGCATCTAGTTTGGTACAGGGGGGGTTAATATAAACCTAGCATCTAGTTTGGTACAGGGGGGATTAATATAAACCTAGCATCTAGTTTGGTACAGGGGGGGTTAATATAAACCTAGCATCTAGTTTGGTACAGGGGGTTAATATAAACCTAGCATCTAGTTAGGGGGGGTTAATATAAACCTAGCATCTAGTTTGGGGGGTTAATATAAACCTAGCATCTAGTTTGGGGGGGTTAATATAAACCTAGCATCTAGTTTGGGGGGTTAATATAAACCTAGCATCTAGTTTGGGGGGGTTAATATAAACCCAGCATCTAGTTTGGGGGGGTTAATATAAACCTAGCATCTAGTTTGGTACAGGGGGTTAATATAAACCTAGCATCTAGTTTGGGGGGGTTAATATAAACCTAGCATCTAGTTTGGGGGGATTAATATAAACCTAGCATCTAGTTTGGGGGGGGTTAATATAAACCTAGCATCTAGTTTGGTACAGTGGGGGTTAATATAAACCTAGCATCTAGTTTGGTACAGGGGGGGGGGGGGGGCGTTAATATAAACCTAGCATCTAGTTTGGGGGGGTTAATATAAACCTAGCATCTAGTTTGGGGGGGTTAATATAAACCTAGCATCTAGTTTGGTACAGCTGGGTTAATATAAACCTAGCATCTAGTTTGGGGGGTTAATATGAACCTAGCATTTAGTTTGGGGGGGGGGGGGGGTTAATATAAACCTAGCATCTAGTTTGGTACAGCGGGGGTTAATATAAACCTAGCATCTAGTTTGGTACAGGGGGGGTTAATATAAACCTAGCATCTACTTTGGTACAGGGGGGGTTAATATAAACCTAGCATCTAGTTTGGGGGGTTAATATAAACCTAGCATCTAGTTTGGGGGGGGGGGGGTTAATATAAACCTAGCATCTAGTTTGGGGGGATTAATATAAACCTAGCATCTAGTTTGGTACATGGGGGGTTAATATAAACCTAGCATCTAGTTTGGGGGGATTAATATAAACCTAGCATCTAGTTTGGTACAGGGGGGGGTTAATATAAACCTAGCATCTAGTTTGGTACAGGGGGGGTTAATATAAACCTAGCATCTAGTTTGGGGGGGTTAATATAAACCTAGCATCTAGTTTGGTACAGCGGGGGTTAATATAAACCTAGCATCTAGTTTGGGGGGGTTAATATAAACCTAGCATCTAGTTTGGTACAGCGGGGGTTAATATGAACCTAGCATCTAGTTTGGGGGGGTTAATATAAACCTAGCATCTAGTTTGGGGGGGTTAATATAAACCTGGTATCTAGTTTGGTACAGCGGGGGTTAATATAAACCTAGCATCTAGTTTGGGGGGGTTAATATAAACCTAGCATCTAGTTTGGTACATGGGGGGTTAATATAAACCTAGCATTTAGTTTGGTACAGCGGGGTTAATATAAACCTAGCATCTAGTTTGGGGGGGTTCATATAAACCTAGCATCTAGTTTGGGGGGGTTAATATAAACCTAGCATCTAGTTTGGTACATGGGGGGTTAATATAAACCTAGCATTTAGTTTGGTACAGCGGGGTTAATATAAACCTAGCATCTAGTTTGGGGGGGTTCATATAAACCTAGCATCTAGTTTGGGGGGGTTCATATAAACCTAGCATCTAGTTTGGGGGGGTTAATATAAACCTAGCATCTAGTTTGGGGGGGTTAATATAAACCTAGCATCTAGTTTGGTACAGCGGGGTTAATATAAACCTAGCATCTAGTTTGGTACAGGGGGTTAATATAAACCTAGCATCTAGTTTGGGGGGGTTAATATAAACCTAGCATCTAGTTTGGGGGGGTTAATATAAACCTAGCATCTAGTTTGGTACAGCGGGGTTAATATAAACCTAGCATCTAGTTTGGGGGGGTTAATATAAACCTAGCATCTAGTTTGGTACAGGGGGTTAATATAAACCTAGCATCTAGTTTGGGGGGGTTAATATAAACCTAGCATCTAGTTTGGGGGGGTTAATATAAACCTAGCATCTAGTTTGGTACAGCGGGGTTAATATAAACCTAGCATCTAGTTTGGTACAGCGGGGTTAATATAAACCTAGCATCTAGTTTGGGGGGGGGTTAATATAAACCTAGCATCTAGTTTGGTACAGGGGGTTAATATAAACCTAGCATCTAGTTTGGGGGGGTTAATATAAACCTAGCATCTAGTTTGGGGGGGTTAATATAAACCTAGCATCTAGTTTGGTACAGCGGGGTTAATATAAACCTAGCATCTAGTTTGGTACAGGGGGGGTTAATATAAACCTAGCATCTAGTTTGGGGGGGGTTAATATAAACCTAGCATCTAGTTTGGTACAGCGGGGTTAATATAAACCTAGCATCTAGTTTGGTACAGCGTGGTTAATATAAATCTAGCATCTACAGTGCCTTGCGAAAGTATTCGGCCCCCTTGAACTTTGCGACCTTTTGCCCCATTTCAGGCTTCAAACATAAAAATATAAAACTATTTTTTTGTGAAGAATCAACAACAAGTGGGACACAATCATGAAGTGGAACGACATTTATTGGATATTTCAAACTTTTTTAACAAATCAAAAACTGAAAAATTGGGCGTGCAAAATTATTCAGCCCCCTTAAGTTAATACTTTGTAGCGCCACCTTTTGCTGCGATTACAGCTGTAAGTCGCTTGGGGTATGTCTCTATCAGTTTTGCACATCGAGAGACTGACATTTTTTCCCATTCCTCCTTGCAAAACAGCTCAAGCTCAGTGAGGTTGGATGGAGAGCATTTGTGAACAGCAGTTTTCAGTTCTTTCCACAGATTCTCGATTGGATTCAGGTCTGGACTTTGACTTGGCCATTCTAACACCTGGATATGTTTATTTTTGAACCATTCCATTGTAGATGTTGCTTTATGTTTTGGATCATTGTCTTGTTGGAAGACAAATCTCCGTCCCAGTCTCAGGTCTTTTGCAGACTCCATCAGGTTTTCTTCCAGAATGGTCCTGTATTTGGCTCCATCCATCTTCCCATCAATTTTAACCATCTTCCCTGTCCCTGCTGAAGAAAAGCAGGCCCAAACCATGATGCTGCCACCACCATGTTTGACAGTGGGGATGGTGTGTTCAGCTGTGTTGCTTTTACGCCAAACATAACGTTTTGCATTGTTGCCAAAAAGTTCAATTTTGGTTTCATCTGACCAGAGCACCTTCTTCCACATGTTTGGTGTGTCTCCCAGGTGGCTTGTGGCAAACTTTAAACAACACTTTTTATGGATATCTTTAAGAAATGGCTTTCTTCTTGCCACTCTTCCATAAAGGCCAGATTTGTGCAATATACGACTGATTGTTGTCCTATGGACAGAGTCTCGCACCTCAGCTGTAGATCTCTGCAGTTCATCCAGAGTGATCATGGGCCTCTTGGCTGCATCTCTGATCAGTCTACTCCTTGTATGACCTGAAAGTTTAGAGGGACGGCCAGGTCTTGGTAGATTTGCAGTGGTCTGATCAAATTTAATCAATCAAATTTATTTTATATAGCCCTTCGTACATCAGCTGATATCTCAAAGTGCTGTACAGAAACCCAGCCTAAAACCCCAAACAGCAAGCAATGCAGGTGAAGAAGCACGGTGGCTAGGAAAAACTCCCTAGAAAAGCCAAAACCTAGGAAGAAACCTAGAGAGGAACCAGGCTATGTGGGGTGGCCAGTCCTCTTCTGGCTGTGCCGGGTGGAGATTATAACAAAACATGGTCAAGATGTTCAAATGTTCATAAATGACCAGCATGGTCGAATAATAATAAGGCAGAATAGTTGAAACTGGAGCAGCAGCACAGTCAGGTGGACTGGGGACAGCAAGGAGTCATCATGTCAGGTATTCCTGGGGCATGGTCCTAGGGCTCAGGTCCTCCGAGAGAGAGAAAGAAAGAGAGAATTAGAGAGAGCATATGTGGGATGGCCAGTCCTCTTCTGGCTGTGCCGGGTGGAGATTATAACAGAACATGGCCAAGATGTTCAAATGTTCATAAATGATCAGCATGGTCGAATAATAATAAGGCAGAACAGTTGAAACTGGAGCAGCAGCACAGCCAGGTGGACTGGGGACAGCAAGGAGTCATCATGTCAGGTAGTCCTGGGGCATGGTCCTAGGGCTCAGGTCCTCCGAGAGAGAGAAAGAGAGAAGGAGAGAATTAGAGAACGCACACTTAGATTCACACAGGACACCGAATAGGACAGGAGAAGTACTCCAGATATAACAAACTGACCCTAGCCCCCCGACACATAAACTACTGCAGCATAAATACTGGAGGCTGAGACAGGAGGGGTCAGGAGACACTGTGGCCCACTCCGAGGACACCCCCGGACAGGGCCAAACAGGAAGGATATAACCCCACCCACTTTGCCAAAGCACAGCCCCCACACCACTAGAGGGATATCTTCAACCACCAACTTACCATCCTGAGACAAGGCTGAGTATAGCCCACAAAGACCTCCGCCACGGCACAACTTGATACTCCTTCCATTTCAATATTATCGCTTGCACAGTGCTCCTTGGGATGTTTAAAGCTTGGGAAATCTTTTTGTATCCAAATCTGGCTTTAAACGTCTTCACAACAGTATCTCGGACCTGCCTGGTGTGTTTCTTGTTCTTCATGATGCTTTTTGCGCTTTTAACGGACCTCTGAGACTATCACAGTGCAGGTGCATTTATACGGAGACTTGATTACACACAGGTGGATTGTATTTATCCTCATTAGTCATTTAGGTCAACATTGGATCATTCAGAGATCCTCACTGAACTTCGGGAGAGAGTTTGCTGCACTGAAAGTAAAGGGGCTGAATCATTTTGCACGCCCAATTTTTCCGTTTTTGATTTGTTAAAAAAGTTTGAAATATCCAATAAATGTCGTTCCACTTCATGATTGTGTCCCACTTGTTGTTGATTCTTCACAAAAAAATACAGTTTTATATCTTTATGTTTGAAGCCTGAAATGTGGCAAAAGGTCGCAAAGTTCAAGCGGGTCGAATACTTTCGCAAGGCTCTGTATACGTTTAATAGCTTTGAGAAGAGAGGAGAGAACCAAGCTGTTTCCTACATGTGTATTTACAGTATACCCGTATAGTATTACATTGAGGCCTATCCACTACTGTAAATCACTGCCCATTTACCTTCCGCAAACCCAGATTATATACACGGTTAAAGCACTATAACATGTCCATGTCCTTCTCACCTTTGTAGAACACTAGGAGCATGGGAACGCTAGGCACTGCATAGCCTGCGGAGACCTAATGGGGTTTTAAAGTGCTCACAGATTCCACTTTCTGATGTCGTGGGTTGGATGGTTTGGCTGAGTTATTAAAGAGAGAAGGCTTCTGCAGGCCAGCACTGATGTCAGAGTGGTTTGTGTGTGTGTGTGTGTGTGTGTGTGTGTGTGTGTGTGTGTGTGTGTGTGTGTGTGTGAGTGTGAGAGGGAAAGGAATGAGGGGAAATTAGTAGTGTATGAGACCAACGTTACAGTAGCTATAAGACCTTTCCAGTCTGCAGAAGGAAAACCACAGGAAATAAGCATGAAATGAAAAAGTAGGCTAGACATTCTGTATATAATTCAAATCTGGTTTGACCAGTTAAATACTTGTTTCACTAGTGTGTGTGTGTGTGTGCGTGAGAAAGAGAGGGAGAGAGAGGGGGAGAAAGAGAGAGAGAGAGAGACAGAGAGAGAATATCTACATTTCAGGTCCTTGTTTGGTCAAACCAACCTGGTATGATAGCGCCACCCGCTGTTGGGACACGTGCATTGTGTGTGAAATGAGAAATGGTGGCGTTGCTAAGAGGATTAAAGCTGAACGCTGAGTGGCTACTCATTTTACTATAAGCCAATGAAATTAGCCGTTGTATTGAGGGTCAAAGCGTCTGGATACGAGTCGGGTAGTTGGCTTCTGTAAAGACGTCTTGACTCCTATTGAATATGAAAAAGCAGAAGATTTTGAATACAACAAATGGTCTTATTAACTACTTAGTTAGCTACTCTTTATTATAGTTCATTAAAAACAACAAACATCAACAACGTCTTCCTCCAACCAAATCAACCATCAATTCGACATCAGGACAGGATGTCAACATTTAGCTTCAGGAGAAGTGGAAAGAAAGCCTTCGTAAGTCAAGTCTCTTCCCTCACTCTGCCTCTCAGACAGCTCTGCTTCTTACTGGACTAGTTAGCCAGCCAACGTTGTCTCTCTGCTTCTTACTAGACTGGTTAGCCAGCCAACTTTGTCTCTCTGCTTCTTACTAGGCTAGTTAGCCAGCCAACTTTGTCTCTCTGCTTCTTACTAGACTAGTTAGCCAGCCAACTTTGTCTCTCTGCTTCTTACTAGACTAGTTAGCCAGCCAACTTTGTCTCTCTGCTTCTTACTAGGCTAGTTAGCCAGCCAACTTTGTCTCTCTGCTTCTTACTAGACTAGTTAGCCAGCCAACTTTGTCTCTCTGCTTCTTACTAGACTAGTTAGCCAGCCAACTTTGTCTCTCTGCTTCTTACTAGACTAGTTAGCCAGCCAACTTTGTCTCTCTGCTTCTTACTAGGCTAGTTAGCCAGCCAACTTTGTCTCTCTGCTTCTTACTAGACTAGTTAGCCAGCCAACTTTGTCTCTCTGCTTCTTACTAGGCTAGTTAGCCAGCCAACTTTGTCACTCTGCTTCTTACTAGACTAGTTAGCCAGTCAACTTTGTCTCTCTGCTTCTTACTAGACTAGTTAGCCTGTCAACTTTGTCTCTCTGCTTCTTACTAGACTAGTTAGCCAGCCAACTTTGTCTCTCTGCTTCTTACTAGACTAGTTAGCCAGCCAACTTTGTCTCTCTGCTTCTTACTAGCATAGTTAGCCAGCCAACTTTGTCACTCTGCTTCTTACTAGACTAGTTAGCCAGTCAACTTTGTCTCTCTGCTTCTTACTAGACTAGTTAGCCTGTCAACTTTGTCTCTCTGCTTCTTACTAGACTAGTTAGCCAGCCAACTTTGTCTCTCTGCTTCTTACTAGACTAGTTAGCCAGCCAACTTTGTCTCTCTGCTTCTTACTAGACTAGTTAGCCAGCCAACTTTGTCACTCTGCTTCTTACTAGACTAGTTAGCCAGTCAACTTTGTCTCTATGCTTCTTACTAGACTAGTTAGCCAGCCAACTTTGTCTCTCTGCTTCTTACTAGACTAGTTAGCCAGCCAACTTTGTCTCTCTGCTTCTTACTAGACTAGTTAGCCAGCCAACTTTGTCTCTCTGCTTCTTACTAGACTAGTTAGCCAGCCAACTTTGTCTCTCTGCTTCTTACTAGACTAGTTAGCCAGCCAACTTTGTCTCTCTGCTTCTTACTAGACTAGTTAGCCAGCCAACTTTGTCTCTCTGCTTCTTACTAGACTAGTTAGCCAGCCAACCTCGTCTCTCTGCTTCTTACTAGACTAGTTAGCCAGCCAACTTTGTCTCTCTGCTTCTTACTAGACTAGTTAGCCAGCCAACTTTGTCACTCTGCTTCTTACTAGACTAGTTAGCCAGCCAACTTTGTCACTCTGCTTCTTACTAGACTAGTTAGCCAGTCAACTTTGTCTCTATGCTTCTTACTAGACTAGTTAGCCATCCAACTTTGTCTCTCTGCTTCTTACTAGACTAGTTAGCCAGCCAACTTTGTATCTCTGCTTCCTACTAGACTAGTTAGCCAGCCAACTTTGTCTCTCTGCTTCTTACTAGACTAGTTAGCCAGCCAACTTTGTCTCTCTGCTTCTTACTAGACTAGTTAGCCAGCCAACTTTGTCTCTCTGCTTCTTACTAGACTAGTTAGCCAGCCAACTTTGTCACTCTGCTTCTTACTAGACTAGTTAGCCAGTCAACTTTGTCTCTCTGCTTCTTACTAGACTAGTTAGCCAGACAACTTTGTCTCTCTGCTTCTTACTAGACTAGTTAGCCAGCCAACTTTGTCTCTCTGCTTCATACTAGGCTAGTTAGCCAGCCAACTTTGTCTCTCTGCTTCTTACTAGACTAGTTAGCCAGCCAACTTGCTTTGAGAAGGGAAGAGGCTTACTCTAAAATTGATTAAAGTGTTTTCCCCCTCATCAATCTACACACAATACTCCATAAGGACAATGCAAAAACAGGTTTTATTTATTTTTTGCTAATTTATTACAAATAAAAAGCTGAAGTATCACATTTCCATAAGTATTCAGACCCTTTACTCAGTACTTTGTTGAAGCACCTTTGGCAGCGATTACAGCCTCAAGTCTTCTTGGGTATGACGCTACAAGCTTGTCACACCTGTATTTGGGGAGTTTCTCCCATTCCTGTCTGCAGATCCTCTCAAGCTCTGTCAGGTTGGATGAGGAACGTTTCTCCAGAGCGATTCTGTAGGTAAAAGATGACTCAACGTACCTCGCTCTCCCCTCTACATTGAACACGATATGACAAACAGAAAAGCAATTGTCAAGAATGAAGTGGTTTAGAAGTGCCTTTGTTAGGTGTGTGTGTGTGTGTGTAATAATTTACTCAAGCCGTTTGTAGTCCTGGTGTTATACAGGAAGTGATGCTGTGGTCCGTGGGAGTGTGTGTGTGTGTTATACTGGAAGTGATGCTGTGGTCCGTGGGAGTGTGTGTGTGTGTTATACTGGAAGTGATGCTGTGGTCCGTGGGAGTGTGTGTGTTATACAGGAAGTGATGCTGTGGTCCGTGGGAGTGTGTGTTATACAGGAAGTGATGCTGTGGTCCGTGGGAGTGTGTGTTATACAGGAAGTGATGCTGTGGTCCGTGGGAGTGTGTGTGTGTGTGTGTGTGTGTTATACAGGAAGTGATGCTGTGGTCCGTGGGAGTGTGTGTGTGTGTTATACTGGAAGTGATGCTGTGGTCCGTGGGAGTGTGTGTGTGTGTTATACTGGAAGTGATGCTGTAGTCCGTGGGAGTGTGTGTGTTATACAGGAAGTGATGCTGTGGTCCGTGGGAGTGTGTGTGTTATACTGGAAGTGATGCTGTGGTCCGTGGGAGTGTGTGTGTGTGTGTGTGTGTTATACAGGAAGTGATGCTGTGGTCCGTGGGAGTGTGTGTGTTATACAGGAAGTGATGCTGTGGTCCGTGGGAGTGTGTGTGTGTGTGTGTGTTATACAGGAAGTGATGCTGTGGTCCGTGGGAGTGTGTGTGTTATACAGGAAGTGATGCTATGGTCTGTGGGAGTGTGTGTGTGTGTGTGTTATACAGGAAGTGATGCTGTGGTCCGTGGGAGTGTGTGTGTTATACAGGAAGTGATGCTATGGTCTGTGGGAGTGTGTGTGTGTGTGTGTTATACAGGAAGTGATGCTGTGGTCCGTGGGAGTGTGTGTGTGTGTGTTATACAGGAAGTGATGCTGTGGTCCGTGGGAGTGTGTGTGTGTGTGTTATACAGGAAGTGATGCTGTGGTCCGTGGGAGTGTGTGTGTGTGTTATACTGGAAGTGATGCTGTGGTCGGTGGGAGTGTGTGTGTGTGTGTTATACAGGAAGTGATGCTGTGGTCCGTGGGAGTGTGTGTGTGTGTTATACAGGAAGTGATGCTGTGGTCCGTGGGAGTGTGTGTGTGTGTGTGTGTTATACAGGAAGTGATGCTGTGGTCCGTGGGAGTGTGTGTGTGTGTTATACTGGAAGTGATGCTGTGGTCCGTGGGAGTGTGTGTGTGTGTGTTATACAGGAAGTGATGCTGTGGTCCGTGGGAGTGTGTGTGTGTGTTATACAGGAAGTGATGCTGTGGTCCGTGGGAGTGTGTGTGTGTGTGTGTTATACAGGAAGTGATGCTGTGGTCCGTGGGAGTGTGTGTGTTATACAGGAAGTGATGCTGTGGTCCGTGGGAGTGTGTGTGTGTGTTATACAGGAAGTGATGCCGTGTTCACCATATTTGGAAACATTTGGTCAGTCTACTTGTCTCAAAGATCCTCCTCGTCAACTCCATAACCATCAACTTCCATGTTAACATCATTCTCTCTCTTCACACCTCATCAACTCACCTTCACTGTGTTGTGGTGAACGTTTCCCCCTAACAAGGTTTGTTTTGATTTAGAGGCACATAGCTCACGGCTTGATCCCTGCAGCCACCATCGCCCCCCGGCCTGCTGTACCCCGTACCCCTCCCCCTCGCAGCCCGTACCCCTCTCCAGAAAGACCCAGGTACCTATATGGAACTTACACCTAACAAACGGACCTGCATCCCACATGGCATCCTGTACCCTATATAGAATGCACACCTTTTCACCGGGGCCCGTAGGATAGTGCGTTTATGTAGGGAATAGGGTGTCATTTGGAATGCACTCTCAACTCTGTCTGACGTCTTTCTCTCCTCTTCCCTTCTCGTTCCTTGTCTCCTCGTTCCTTGTCTCCTCGTTCCATGTCTCCTTGTTCCTTGTCTCCTCTTCCCTCCTCATTCCTTGTCTCCACTTCCCTTCTGGTTCCTTGTCTCCACTTCCCTTCTGGTTCCTTGTCTCCTCGTTCCTTGTCTCCTCGTTCCTTGTCTCCTTGTTCCTTGTCTCCTCTTCCCTCCTCGTTCCTTGTCTCCACTTCCCTTGTCTCCACTTCCCTTCTGGTTCCTTGTCTCCTCGTTACTTGTCTCCACTTCCCTTCTCTCCTCTTCCGTTCTCGTTACTTGTCTCCTCGTTCCTTGTCTCCTCGTTACTTGTCTCCACTTCCCTTCTGGTTCCTTGTCTCCTCGTTACTTGTCTCCACTTCCCTTCTCTCCTCTTCCGTTCTCGTTCCTTGTCTCCTCGTTCCTTGTCTCCTCCTTACTTGTCTCCTCATTCCTTGTCTTCTGTCATCCTTTTTCCTTCTAACCTTATTGCCATGACTCTCAGATGACTTATTGTACATGTAAGTATGAATGACTATCTGAATTCTGACTTATCTATCCTAAAACCTCTTATTACAGGTGACCTCATCCTATCTGGGCTAAAACCTGTTATTACAGGTGACCTCATCCCATCTATCCTAAAACCTCTTATTACAGGTGACATCATCCCATCTGGGCTAAAACCTGTAATTGCAGGTGACCTCATCCTATCTGTCCTAAAACCTGTAATTAAAGGTGACATCATCCCATCTGTCCTAAAACCTGTTATTACAGGTGACATCATTCCATCTGTCCTAAAACCTGTTATTATAGGTGACCTCATCCCATCTGTCCTAAAACCTGCTATTGCAGGTGACCTCATCCCATCTATCCTAAAACCTGTTATTACAGGTGACCTCATCCCATCTGTCCTAAAACCTGTTATTACAGGTAACCTCATCCCATCTGGGCTAAAACCTGTAATTACAGGTGACCTCATCCCATCTGGGCTAAAACGTGTTATTACAGGTAACCTCATCCCTTCTGTCCTAAAACCTGTTATTGCAGGTGATCTCATCCCATCTGGGCTAAAACCTGTAATTACAGGTGACCTCGTCCCATCTGTCCTAAAACCTGTTATTGCAGGTGACCTCATCCCATCTGTCCTAAAACCTGTTATTGCAGGTGACCTCATCCCATCTGTCCTAAAACCTGTTATTACAGGTGACCTCATCCCATCTGGGCTAAAACCTGTAATTACAGGTGACCTCATCCCATCTGTCCTAAAACCTGTTATTACAGGTGACCTCATCCCATCTGGGCTAAAACCTGTAATTACAGGTGACCTCATCCCATCTGTCCTAAAACCTGTTATTGCAGGTGACCTCAATCTATCTGTCCTTAAAACCTGTTATTACAGGTGACATCATCTCACCTGGGCTAAAACCTGTTATTACAGGTAACCTCATCCCATCTATCCTAAAACCTGTAATTACAGGTGACCTCATCCCATCTGGGCTAAAATATGTTATTACAGGTGACCTCATCCCTTCTGTCCTAAAACCTGTTATTACAGGTGACCTCATTCCATCTGTCCTAAAACCTGTTATTGCAGGTGACCTCATCCCATCTGTCCTAAAACCTGTTATTGCAGGTGACCTCATCCCATCTGTCCTAAAACCTGTTATTACAGGTGACCTCATCCCATCTATCCTAAAACCTGTTATTACAGGTGACATCATCTCACCTGGGCTAAAACCTGTTATTACAGGTGACCTCATCCCATCTATCCTAAAACCTGTTATTACAGGTGACATCATCTCATCTGGGCTAAAACGTGTTATTACAGGTGACCTCATCCCATCTGGGTTAAAACCTGTTATTACAGGTGACATCATCTCACCTGGGCTAAAACCTGTTATTACAGGTGACCTCATCCCATCTTGGTTAAAACCTGTTATTACAGGTGACCTCATCCCATCTTGGTTAAAACCTGTTATTACAGGTGACCTCATCCCATCTGGGTTAAAACCTGTTATTACAGGTGACCTCAGCCCATCTGGGTTAAAACCTGTTATTACAGGTGACCTCAGCCCATCTGGGCTTAAACCTGTAATTACAGGTGACATCATCTCATCTGGGCTAAAACGTGTTATTACAGGTGACCTCATCCCATCTGGGTTAAAACCTGTTATTACAGGTAACCTCGTCCCATCTGTCCTACAACCTGTAATACAGGTAACCTCATCCCATCTGGGTTAAAACCTGTTATTACAGGTGACCTCATCCCATCTTGGTTAAAACCTGTTATTACAGGTGACCTCATCCCATCTTGGTTAAAACCTGTTATTACAGGTGACCTCATCCCATCTGGGTTAAAACCTGTTATTACAGGTGACCTCAGCCCATCTGGGCTTAAACCTGTAATTACAGGTGACATCATCTCATCTGGGCTAAAACGTGTTATTACAGGTGACCTCATCCCATCTGGGTTAAAACCTGTTATTACAGGTAACCTCGTCCCATCTGTCCTACAACCTGTAATACAGGTAACCTCATCCCATCTGGGTTAAAACCTGTAATTACAGGTAACCTCATCCCATCTGGGTTAAAACCTTAGTGTCACGGACTTATAAGTATCACTTGTTTTTGTTGTTGACTCCCATCGGTGCTTAATGAACCCTCATCCATCTGTGTTTAATGAACCCTCATCCATCTGTGTTTAATGAACCCTCATCCATCGGTGCTTAATGAACCCTCATCCATCTGTGTTTAATGAACCCTCATCCATCTGTGTTTAATGAACCCTCATCCATCGGTGCTTAATGAACCCTCATCCATCTGTGTTTAATGAACCCTCATCCATCTGTGTGTTTATGAACCCTCATCCATCTGTGTTAAATGAACCCTCATCCATCTGTGTTTAATGAACCCTCATCCATCTGTGTTTTGATGAACCCTCATCCATCTGTGTGTTAATGAACCCTCATCCATCGGTGCTTAATGAACCCTCATCCATCTATGTTTAATGAACCCTCATCCATCTGTGTTTAATGAACCCTCATCCATCTGTGTGTTTATGAACCCTCATCCATCTGTGTTAAATGAACCCTCATCCATCTGTGTTTAATGAACCCTCATCCATCTGTGTTTTAATGAACCCTCATCCATCTGTGTGTTAATGAACCCTCATCCATCGGTGCTTAATGAACCCTCATCCATCTATGTTTAATGAACCCTCATCCATCTGTGTTTAATGAACCCTCATCCATCGGTGCTTAATGAACCCTCATCCATCTGTGTTTTAAATAACCCTCATCCATCTATGTTTAATGAACCCTCATCCATCTGTGTTTAATGAACCCACATCCATCTGTGTGTTTATGAACCCTCATCCATCTGTGTTTAATGAACCCTCATCCATCTGTGTTTTAATGAACCCTCATCCATCTGTGTGTTAATGAACCCTCATCCACCGGTGCTTAATGAACCCTCATCCATCTATGTTTAATGAACCCTCATCCATCTGTGTTTAATGAACCCTCATCCGTGTGTTTATGAACCCTCATCCATCGGTGCTTAATGAACCCTCATCCATCTGTGTTTAATGAACCCTCATCCATCTGTGTTTAATGAACCCTCATCCATCGGTGCTTAATGAACCCTCATCCATCTGTGTTTTAAATAACCCTCATCCATCGGTGCTTAATGAACCCTCATCCATCTATGTTTAATAAACCCTCATCCATCTGTGTTTAATGAACCCTCATCCATCTGTGTGTTTATGAACCCTCATCCATCTGTGTGTTAATGAACCCTCATCCACTTGTGTGTTAATGAACCCTCATCCATCTGTGTTTTGATGAACCCTCATCCATCTGTGTGTTAATGAACCCTCATCCATCTGTGTGTTAATGAACCCTCATCCATTTGTGTGTTAATGAACCCTCATCCATCTGTGCTTAATGAACCCTCATCCATCTGTGTGTTAATGAACCCTCATCCATCTGTGTGTTAATGAACCCTCATCCATTTGTGTGTTAATGAACCCTCATCCATCGGTGCTTAATGAACCCTCATCCATAGTGACAATGTGTTTTCTACTTTTGTCTGTATCCTCCACTTCCTCTTTAACTCGTCTTTCTGTCCGTACTACAGGTCTGCCTTGGCAGCCGCCATCTTGTCGTCGTCGTTGACCGGCAGGACCATCGCCCTCCCTCCTGCACGCCCCAGATCCTTCTCCGAGAGTGACTGCTCACGCTCAGAGACACACACCACGTTCGAGCCTTACGCCAGCACAGCGCTCTACACTAGGTAGGCCGCCTTTGCTTGTTGGTGTCGCTCAGAATCCGTCAACATCACTGAGTCTGACAATCAATTCTTCTGCGATTCCTTGCATCCTATCTCCTAGTGTCAGGTTTAATCGTATTGGAGGAGAAGGCTCAAGGTCCCGCCCCTCAGACCTTCTTCTCCAATACGTTTTGAGGAGGAGTCGAGGACAGATGAATTGAGAAAGAGCCTGCAGTGCCACCTACAGATGTCGTATCTTAATTTGACCCAGTTTTTCACAGCAGGAAAATAATCCTGCAGCAACAGGAAATGTGAATTATTATGTGGATTATAATGATATACATGTTTTGTAGTGGTTGTTATATTTTCTCATTAGGGCAAATAACATCTGACATTTTTTAAGTGGAACATTATAAACATTAGCAACCTTTTTAAACCTTGAATCCTGCAACAACATGATGATCAAATGAAGATCCTATATCTGTAGTAGGTCACTTACAGTAGTCTGCCCTCAGTGACCAAAGCTGTGAATCAGTGATACCAGAGGAGTAGATCTGTGATCTCTCTCTCATGTCTTTATTTAGAGACGGAGAGCCAGAATCTTTGGCTGGCCGGCCTCGCTTGCCCTCTCCTGGGCTCTCTGAAGACCATGATGATGAAGAGGAGGAGGAGGACTTAGAGAGATCGGTTCTGTCAGATGAAGATGGTCATGTCTACCAGTCTCTGGATCGCCGGGGGAGAAGTCCCACCAGAGACAGATATGACATCTACGCCCGGCCTGTAAAACAGGTAGGAAGGGTTTGGGTCAGGACCTCTACACCCGGCCTGTAAAACAGGGAGGAAGGGTTTGGGTCAGGACCTCTACACCCGGCCTGTAAAACAGGTAGGAAGGGTTTGGGTCAGGACCTCTACACCCGGCCTGTAAAACAGGGAGGAAGGGTTTGGGTCAGGACCTCTACACCCGGCCTGTAAAACAGGGAGGAAGGGTTTGGGTCAGGACCTCTACACCCGGCCTGTAAAACAGGGAGGAAGGGTTTGGGTCAGGACCTCTACACCGGCCTGTAAAACAGGGAGGAAGGGTTTGGGTCAGGACCTCTACACCCGGCCTGTAAAACAGGGAGGAAGGGTTTGGGTCAGGACCTCTACACCCGGCCTGTAAAACAGGTAGGAAGGGTTTGGGTCAGGACCTCTACACCTGGCCTGTAAAACAGGGAGGAAGGGTTTGGGTCAGGACCTCTACACCCGGCCTGTAAAACAGGTAGGAAGGGTTTGGGTCAGGACCTCTACACCCGGCCTGTAAAACAGGGAGGAAGGGTTTGGGTCAGGACCTCTACACCCGGCCTGTAAAACAGGGAGGAAGGGTTTGGGTCAGGACCTCTACACCCGGCCTGTAAAACAGGGAGGAAGGGTTTGGGTCAGGACCTCTACACCGGCCTGTAAAACAGGGAGGAAGGGTTTGGGTCAGGACCTCTACACCCGGCCTGTAAAACAGGGAGGAAGGGTTTGGGTCAGGACCTCTACACCGGTCTGTAAAACAGGGAGGAAGAGTTTGGGTCAGGACCTCTACACCCGGCCTGTAAAACAGGGAGGAAGGGTTTGGGTCAGGACCTCTACACCCGGCCTGTAAAACAGGTAGGAAGGGTTTGGGTCAGGACCTCTACACCCGGCCTGTAAAACAGGGAGGAAGGGTTTGGGTCAGGGCCTCTACACCCGGCCTGTAAAACAGGGAGGAAGGGTTTGGGTCAGGACATCTACACCCGGCCTGTAAAACAGGGAGGAAGGGTTTGGGTCAGGACCTCTACACCCGGCCTGTAAAACAGGGAGGAAGGGTTTGGGTCAGGACCTCTACACCCGGCCTGTAAAACAGGGAGGAAGGGTTTGGGTCAGGGCCTCTACACCCGGCCTGTAAAACAGGGAGGAAGGGTTTGGGTCAGGACATCTACACCCGGCCTGTAAAACAGGGAGGAAGGGTTTGGGTCAGGACCTCTACACCCGGCCTGTAAAACAGGGAGGAAGGGTTTGGGTCAGGACCTCTACACCCGGCCTGTAAAACGGGGAGGAAGGGTTTGGGTCAGGACATCTACACCCGGCCTGTAAAACAGGGAGGAAGGGTTTGGGTCAGGACCTCTACACCGGCCTGTAAAACAGGGAGGAAGGGTTTGGGTCAGGACCTCTACACCCGGCCTGTAAAACAGGGAGGAAGGGTTTGGGTCAGGACCTCTACACCCGGCCTGTAAAACAGGGAGGAAGGGTTTGGGTCAGGACCTCTACAACAACGACCATAACTACTGTAGCCTGCCGTTAACAGGTTAACCATAGATATCTAAGGGCCGTCCTCACCAACCACCATAACTACTGTAGCCTGCCGTTAACAGGTTAACCATAGATATCTAAGGGCCGTCCTCACCAACCACCATAACTACTGTAGCCTGCCGTTAACAGGTTAACCATAGATATCTAAGGGCCGTCCTCACCAACCACCATAACTACTGTAGCCTGCCGTTAACAGGTTAACCATAGATATCTAAGGGCCGTCCTCACCAACCACCATAACTACTGTAGCCTGCCGTTAACCATAGATATCTAAGGGCCGTCCACACCAACCACCATAACTACTGTAGCCTGCCGTTAACAGGTTAACCATAGATATCTAAGGGCCGTCCTCACCAACCACCATAACTACTGAAGCCTGCCGTTAACAGGTTAACCATAGATATCTAAGGGCCGTCCTCACCAACGACCATAACTACTGAATATTAACAAATGATACACACAGAGCCTTCAGAAAGTATTCACACCCCTCGACTTTGTTATAGCCGGAATTTAAAATTTATTAAAAGGAGATTTGTTTTTTAACTAGTCTACTACACACAACATCCCATAATGTCAAAGTGGTATTTATTCAATTGATTTAACCTTTTTATTTAACTTGGCAAGTCAGTTAAGAACAAATTCTTATTTTACAATGACGGCCTACCCCAGGGCCAGACCCGGACGACGCCGGGCCGATTGTGCGCCGCCCTATGAGACTCCCAATCACGGCCGGATGTGATACAGCCTGGATTCGAACCAGGGACTGTAGTGAGACGCAGTGCCTTAGACCACTGCGCCACTCAGGAGTAGAGTTCAGGAATAGACATCACATTATAAGTTGCATGGACTCACCTCTGTGTGCAATAATAGTGTTTAACATGAGGTGTGAATGACTACCTCATCTCTGAACCCCACACATACAATTATGGGGTGGCAGGTAGCCTGGTGGTTAGAGCATTGGACTAGTTACTGAAAGGTTGCAAGATCGAATCTCTGGTAAAAAATCTGTCGTTCTGACCCCTGAACAGGCAGTTAACACACTGTTCCCAGGCCATCATTAAAAATAAGAATTTGTTCTTAACTGACTTGCCTAGTGAAATAAAAATATATCTGTAACGTCCCGCGGTCGAGCAGTGAATTTCAAACACAGATTCAACCACAAAGACCAGGGAGGTTTTCCAAGGCCTCGCAAAGAAGGGCCCCTATTGATAAAAAATAAAAAAAAAAACAGACCTTGACAACCGTTTGAGCAGGGTGAGGTCATTAATTACACTTTGAATGGTGTATCAATACACCCAGTCACTACAAAGATTTCACCATGAGGCCAATGGTGACTTTAAAACAGTTACAGAGTTTCATGGCTGTGACAGGAGAGAACTGAGGATGGATCAACAACACTGTAGTTACTCCACAATACTAACCTACATGACAGAGTGAAAAGAAGGAAGCCTGTACAGAATGAAAAATATTCCTAAACATGCCTCCTGTTTGCAACAAGACACTAAAGTAAAACTGCAAAAAAATGTGGTGAAGTAATACAATGTTTGTCCTGAATACAGTGTCATGTTTGGGGCAAATCCCATACAACACATTACTGAGTACCACTCCTCATATGTTCAAGCATAGTGGTGGCTGCATCATGTTATGGGTATGCTTGTCATCGTTAAGGACTGGGGGAGTTTTTCAGGATTAAAAATAAATGGAATGGAGCTATTAGCACAGGCAACATCCTAGAGGAAAACCTGGTTCAGTCTGCTTTCCACCAGACACTGGGAGACTAATTCACCTTTCAGCAGGTCAATAACCTAAAACACAAGGACAAATCTACACTGGAGTTGCTTACCTAGAAGATAGTTAATGTTCTTGAGTGGACGAGTTATAGTTTTAACTTAAATCTACTTGGAAATCTATGTCAAGACCTGAAAATGGTTGTCTAGCAATGATCAACAACCAATTTGACAGAGCTTGAAGAATTTAGAAAATAATAATGGGCAAATGTTGGACAATCCAGGTGTGGAAATCTCTTTGGGTGTTATCACATTAAACGAACCCATCTCAGTCCTCTTTAAAGTGAACTCTGGGGCAGAAAAGGACCCATCTCAGTCCTCTTTTTAAAGTGAACTCTGGGGTAGAAAAGGACCCATCTCAGTCCTCTTTAAAGTGAACTCTGGGGTAGAAAAGGACCCATCTCAGTCCTCTTTAAAGTGAACTCTGGGGTAGAAAAGGACCCATCTCAGTCCTCTTTAAAGTGAACTCTGGGGCAGAAAAGGACCCATCTCAGTCCTCTTTTTAAAGTGAACTCTGGGGCAGAAAAGGACCCATCTCAGTCCTCTTTTTAAAGTGAACTCTGGGGTAGAAAAGGACCCATCTCAGTCCTCTTGAAAGTGAACTCTGGGGTAGAAAAGGACCCATCTCAGTCCTCTTGAAAGTGAACTCTGGGGCAGAAAAGGACCCATCTCAGTCCTCTTGAAAGTGAACTCTGGGGTAGAAAAGGACCCATCTCAGTCCTCTTGAAAGTGAACTCTGGGGCAGAAAAGGACCCATCTCAGTCCTCTTTTTAAAGTGAACTCTGGGGCAGAAAAGGACCCATCTCAGTCCTCTTGAAAGTGAACTCTGGGGCAGAAAAGGACCCATCTCAGTCCTCTTGAAAGTGAACTCTGGGGCAGAAAAGGACCCATCTCAGTCCTCTTTAAAGTGAACTCTGGGGTAGAAAAGGACCCATCTCAGTCCTCTTTAAAGTGAACTCTGGGGTAGAAAAGGACCCATCTCAGTCCTCTTTTTAAAGTGAACTCTGGGGTAGAAAAGGACCCATCTCAGTCCTCTTTAAAGTGAACTCTGGGACAGAAAAGGACCCATCTCAGTCCTCTTTAAAGTGAACTCTGGGGTAGAAAAGGACCCATCTCAGTCCTCTTGAAAGTGAACTCTGGGGCAGAAAAGGACCCATCTCAGTCCTCTTGAAAGTGAACTCTGGGGCAGAAAAGGACCCATCTCAGTCCTCTTGAAAGTGAACTCTGGGGCAGAAAAGGACCCATCTCAGTCCTCTTGAAAGTGAACTCTGGGGCAGAAAAGGACCCATCTCAGTCCTCTTGAAAGTGAACTCTGGGGCAGAAAAGGACCCATCTCAGTCCTCTTGAAAGTGAACTCTGGGGTAGAAAAGGACCCATCTCAGTCCTCTTTAAAGTGAACTCTGGGGCAGAAAAGGACCCATCTCAGTCCTCTTGAAAATGAACTCTGGGGCAGAAAAGGACCCATCTCAGTCCTCTTGAAAGTGAACTCTGGGGTAGAAAAGGACCCATCTCAGTCCTCTTGAAAGTGAACTCTGGGGCAGAAAAGGACCCATCTCAGTCCTCTTTTTAAAGTGAACTCTGGGGTAGAAAAGGACCCATCTCAGTCCTCTTTAAAGTGAACTCTGGGGTAGAAAAGGACCCATCTCAGTCCTCTTGAAAGTGAACTCTGGGGCAGAAAAGGACCCATCTCAGTCCTCTTTAAAGTGAACTCTGGGGTTGAAAAGGACCCATCTCAGTCCTCTTTTTAAAGTGAACTCTGGGGTAGAAAAGGACCCATCTCAGTCCTCTTTAAAGTGAACTCTGGGGCAGAAAAGGACCCATCTCAGTCCTCTTTAAAGTGAACTCTGGGGTTGAAAAGGACCCATCTCAGTCCTCTTTTTAAAGTGAACTCTGGGGTAGAAAAGGACCCATCTCAGTCATCTTTAAAGTGAACTCTGGGGTAGAAAAGGACCCATCTCAGTCCTCTTTAAAGTGAACTCTGGGGTAGAAAAGGACCCATCTCAGTCCTCTTTAAAGTGAACTCTGGGGTAGAAAAGGACCCATCTCAGTCCTCTTTAAAGTGAACTCTGGGGTAGAAAAGGACCCATCTCAGTCCTCTTGAAAGTGAACTCTGGGGCAGAAAAGGACCCATCTCAGTCCTCTTGAAAGTGAACTCTGGGGCAGAAAAGGACCCATCTCAGTCCTCTTGAAAGTGAACTCTGGGGCAGAAAAGGACCCATCTCAGTCCTCTTGAAAGTGAACTCTGGGGCAGAAAAGGACCCATCTCAGTCCTCTTGAAAGTGAACTCTGGGGTAGAAAAGGACCCATCTCAGTCCTCTTTAAAGTGAACTCTGGGGCAGTAGAGTTCAGGAATAGACATCACATTATAAGTTGCATGGACTCACCTCTGTGTGTAATAATACTGTTTAACATGAGGTGTGAATGACTACCTCATCTCTGAACCCCCACACATACAATTATGGGGTGGCAGGTAGCCTGGTGGTTAGAGCGTTGGACTAGTTACTGAAAGGTTGCAAGATCGAATCCCCGGTAAAAAAAATCTGTTGTTCTGACCCCTGAACAAGGCAGTTAACCCACTGTTCCTAGGCCATCATTAAAAAAAAGGATTTGTTCTTAACTGACTTGCCTAGTGAAATAAAAATATATCTGTAACGTCCCGCGGTCGAGGAGTGAATTTCAAACACAGATTCAACCACAAAGACCAGGGAGGTTTTCCAAGGCCTCGCTGAGAAGGGCCCCTATTGATAAAATAAAAAAAAACAGACCTTGACAACCGTTTGAGCATGGTGACGTCATTAATTACACTTTGAATGATGTATCAATACACCCAGTCACTACAAAGATTTCACCATGAGGCCAATGGTGACTTTAAAACAGTTACAGAGTTTCATGGCTGTGACAGGAGAGAACTGAGGATGGATCAACAACACTGTAGTTACTCCACAATACTAACCTACATGACAGAGTGAAAAGAAGGAAGCCTGTACAGAATGAAAAATATTCCTAAACATGCCTCCTGTTTGCAACAAGACACTAAAGTAAAACTGCAAAAAAATGTGGTGAAGTAATACAATGTTTGTCCTGAATACAGTGTCATGTTTGGGGCAAATCCCATACAACACATTACTGAGTACCACTCCTCATATGTTCAAGCATAGTGGTGGCTGCATCATGTTATGGGTATGCTTGTCATCGTTAAGGACTGGGGGAGTTTTTCAGGATTAAAAATAAATGGAATGGAGCTATTAGCACAGGCAACATCCTAGAGGAAAACCTGGTTCAGTCTGCTTTCCACCAGACACTGGGAGACTAATTCACCTTTCAGCAGGTCAATAACCTAAAACACAAGGAGAAATCTACACTGGAGTTGCTTACCTAGAAGATAGTTAATGTTCTTGAGTGGACGAGTTATAGTTTTAACTTAAATCTACTTGGAAATCTATGTCAAGACCTGAAAATGGTTGTCTAGCAATGATCAACAACCAATTTGACAGAGCTTGAAGAATTTAGAAAATAATAATGGGCAAATGTTGGACAATCCAGGTGTGGAAATCTCTTTGGGTGTTATCACATTAAACGAACCCATCTCAGTCCTCTTTAAAGTGAACTCTGGGGCAGAAAAGGACCCATCTCAGTCCTCTTTTTAAAGTGAACTCTGGGGTAGAAAAGGACCCATCTCAGTCCTCTTTAAAGTGAACTCTGGGGTAGAAAAGGACCCATCTCAGTCCTCTTTAAAGTGAACTCTGGGGTAGAAAAGGACCCATCTCAGTCCTCTTTAAAGTGAACTCTGGGGTTGAAAAGGACCCATCTCAGTCCTCTTTTTAAAGTGAACTCTGGGGTAGAAAAGGACCCATCTCAGTCATCTTTAAAGTGAACTCTGGGGTAGAAAAGGACCCATCTCAGTCCTCTTTAAAGTGAACTCTGGGGCAGAAATGGACCCATCTCAGTCCTCTTTAAAGTGAACTCTGGGGCAGAAAAGGACCCATCTCAGTCCTCTTGAAAGTGAACTCTGGGGTAGAAAAGGACCCATCTCAGTCCTCTTGAAAGTGAACTCTGGGGCAGAAAAGGACCCATCTCAGTCCTCTTGAAAGTGAACTCTGGGGCAGAAAAGGACCCATCTCAGTCCTCTTGAAAGTGAACTCTGGGGCAGAAAAGGACCCATCTCAGTCCTCTTGAAAGTGAACTCTGGGGTAGAAAAGGACCCATCTCAGTCCTCTTTAAAGTGAACTCTGGGGCAGTAGAGTTCAGGAATAGACATCACATTATAAGTTGCATGGACTCACCTCTGTGTGTAATAATACTGTTTAACATGAGGTGTGAATGACTACCTCATCTCTGAACCCCACACATACAATTATGGGGTGGCAGGTAGCCTGGTGGTTAGAGCGTTGGACTAGTTACTGAAAGGTTGCAAGATCGAATCCCCGGTAAAAAAAATCTGTTGTTCTGACCCCTGAACAAGGCAGTTAACCCACTGTTCCTAGGCCATCATTAAAAAAAAGGATTTGTTCTTAACTGACTTGCCTAGTGAAATAAAAATATATCTGTAACGTCCCGCGGTCGAGGAGTGAATTTCAAACACAGATTCAACCACAAAGACCAGGGAGGTTTTCCAAGGCCTCGCTGAGAAGGGCCCCTATTGATAAAATAAAAAAAAACAGACCTTGACAACCGTTTGAGCATGGTGACGTCATTAATTACACTTTGAATGATGTATCAATACACCCAGTCACTACAAAGATTTCACCATGAGGCCAATGGTGACTTTAAAACAGTTACAGAGTTTCATGGCTGTGACAGGAGAGAACTGAGGATGGATCAACAACACTGTAGTTACTCCACAATACTAACCTACATGACAGAGTGAAAAGAAGGAAGCCTGTACAGAATGAAAAATATTCCTAAACATGCCTCCTGTTTGCAACAAGACACTAAAGTAAAACTGCAAAAAAATGTGGTGAAGTAATACAATGTTTGTCCTGAATACAGTGTCATGTTTGGGGCAAATCCCATACAACACATTACTGAGTACCACTCCTCATATGTTCAAGCATAGTGGTGGCTGCATCATGTTATGGGTATGCTTGTCATCGTTAAGGACTGGGGGAGTTTTTCAGGATTAAAAATAAATGGAATGGAGCTATTAGCACAGGCAACATCCTAGAGGAAAACCTGGTTCAGTCTGCTTTCCACCAGACACTGGGAGACTAATTCACCTTTCAGCAGGTCAATAACCTAAAACACAAGGACAAATCTACACTGGAGTTGCTTACCTAGAAGATAGTTAATGTTCTTGAGTGGACGAGTTATAGTTTTAACTTAAATCTACTTGGAAATCTATGTCAAGACCTGAAAATGGTTGTCTAGCAATGATCAACAACCAATTTGACAGAGCTTGAAGAATTTAGAAAATAATAATGGGCAAATGTTGGACAATCCAGGTGTGGAAATCTCTTTGGGTGTTATCACATTAAACGAACCCATCTCAGTCCTCTTTAAAGTGAACTCTGGGGCAGAAAAGGACCCATCTCAGTCCTCTTTTTAAAGTGAACTCTGGGGTAGAAAAGGACCCATCTCAGTCCTCTTTAAAGTGAACTCTGGGGTAGAAAAGGACCCATCTCAGTCCTCTTTAAAGTGAACTCTGGGGTAGAAAAGGACCCATCTCAGTCCTCTTTAAAGTGAACTCTGGGGCAGAAAAGGACCCATCTCAGTCCTCTTTTTAAAGTGAACTCTGGGGCAGAAAAGGACCCATCTCAGTCCTCTTTTTAAAGTGAACTCTGGGGTAGAAAAGGACCCATCTCAGTCCTCTTGAAAGTGAACTCTGGGGTAGAAAAGGACCCATCTCAGTCCTCTTGAAAGTTAACTCTGGGACAGAAAAGGACCCATCTCAGTCCTCTTTTTAAAGTGAACTCTGGGGTAGAAAAGGACCCATCTCAGTCCTCTTTAAAGTGAACTCTGGGGTAGAAAAGGACCCATCTCAGTCCTCTTTTTAAAGTGAACTCTGGGGTAGAAAAGGACCCATCTCAGTCCTCTTTAAAGTGAACTCTGGGGTAGAAAAGGACCCATCTCAGTCCTCTTTAAAGTGAACTCTGGGGTAGAAAAGGACCCATCTCAGTCCTCTTTTTAAAGTGAACTCTGGGGTAGAAAAGGACCCATCTCAGTCCTCTTTTTAAAGTGAACTCTGGGGCAGAAAAGGACCCATCTCAGTCCTCTTTAAAGTGAACTCTGGGGCAGAAAAGGACCCATCTCAGTCCTCTTGAAAGTGAACTCTGGTGTAGAAAAGGACCCATCTCAGTCGTCTTTAACGTGAACTCTGGGGCAGAAAAGGACCCATCTCAGTCCTCTTTTTAAAGTGAACTCTGGGGTAGAAAAGGACCCATCTCAGTCCTCTTTTTAAAGTGAACTCTGGGGTAGAAAAGGACCCATCTCTGTCCTCTTTTTAAAGTGAACTCTGGGGTAGAAAAGGACCCATCTCAGTCCTCTTTAAAGTGAACTCTGGGGTAGAAAAGGACCCATCTCAGTCCTCTTTTTAAAGTGAACTCTGGGGTAGAAAAGGACCCATCTCAGTCCTCTTTTTAAAGTGAACTCTAGGGTAGAAAAGGACCCATCTCTGTCCTCTTTTTAAAGTGAACTCTGGGGTAGAAAAGGACCCATCTCAGTCCTCTTTAAAGTGAACTCTGGGGTAGAAAAGGACCCATCTCAGTCCTCTTTAAAGTGAACTCTGGGGCAGAAAAGGACCCATCTCAGTCCTCTTGAAAGTGAACTCTGGGGTAGAAAAGGACCCATCTCAGTCCTCTTTAACGTGAACTCTGGGGCAGAAAAGGACCCATCTCAGTCCTCTTTTTAAAGTGAACTCTGGGGTAGAAAAGGACCCATCTCAGTCCTCTTTTTAAAGTGAACTCTGGGGTAGAAAAGGACCCATCTCTGTCCTCTTTTTAAAGTGAACTCTGGGGTAGAAAAGGACCCATCTCAGTCCTCTTTAAAGTGAACTCTGGGGCAGAAAAGGACCCATCTCAGTCCTCTTGAAAGTGAACTCTGGGGTAGAAAAGGACCCATCTCAGTCCTCTTTAAAGTGAACTCTGGGGCAGAAAAGGACCCATCTCAGTCCTCTTTTTAAAGTGAACTCTGGGGTAGAAAAGGACCCATCTCAGTCCTCTTTTTAAAGTGAACTCTGGGGTAGAAAAGGACCCATCTCTGTCCTCTTTTTAAAGTGAACTCTGGGGTAGAAAAGGACCCATCTCAGTCCTCTTTTTAAAGTGAACTCTGGGGTAGAAAAGGACCCATCTCAGTCCTCTTTTTAAAGTGAACTCTGGGGTAGAAAAGGACCCATCTCTGTCCTCTTTTTAAAGTGAACTCTGGGGTAGAAAAGGACCCATCTCAGTCCTCTTTAAAGTGAACTCTGGGGTAGAAAAGGACCCATCTCAGTCCTCTTTAAAGTGAACTCTGGGGTAGAAAAGGACCCATCTCAGTCCTCTTTTTAAAGTGAACTCTGGGGTAGAAAAGGACCCATCTCAGTCCTCTTTAAAGTGAACTCTGGGGCAGAAAAGGACCCATCTCAGTCCTCTTTTTAAAGTGAACTCTGGGGTAGAAAAGGACCCATCTCAGTCCTCTTTAAAGTGAACTCTGGGGCAGAAAAGGACCCATCTCAGTCCTCTTTTTAAAGTGAACTCTGGGGTAGAAAAGGACCCATCTCAGTCCTCTTTTTAAAGTGAACTCTGGGGTAGAAAAGGACCCATCTCAGTCCTCTTTTTAAAGTGAACTCTGGGGTAGAAAAGGACCCATCTCAGTCCTCTTTTTAAAGTGAACTCTGGGGTAGAAAAGGACCCATCTCAGTCCTCTTTAAAGTGAACTCTGGGGTAGAAAAGGACCCATCTCAGTCCTCTTTAAAGTGAACTCTGGGGCAGAAAAGGACCCATCTCAGTCATCTTTTTAAAGTGAACTCTGGGGTAGAAAAGGACCCATCTCAGTCCTCTTTAAAGTGAACTCTGGGGTAGAAAAGGACCCATCTCAGTCCTCTTAAAGTGAACTCTGGGGCAGAAAAGGACCCATCTCAGTCATCTTTTTAAAGTGAACTCTGGGGTAGAAAAGGACCCATCTCAGTCCTCTTTTTAAAGTGAACTCTGGGGCAGAAAAGGACCCATCTCAGTCATCTTTTTAAAGTGAACTCTGGCGTAGAAAAGGACCCATCTCAGTCCTCTTTAAAGTGAACTCTGGGGTAGAAAAGGACCCATCTCAGTCATCTTTTTAAAGTGAACTCTGGGGCAGAAAAGGACCCATCTCAGTCATCTTTTTAAAGTGAACTCTGGGGCAGAAAAGGACCCATCTCAGTCCTCTTTTTAAAGTGAACTCTGGGGCAGAAAAGGACCCATCTCAGTCCTCTTTAAAGTGAACTCTGGGGCAGAAAAGGACCCATCTCAGTCCTCTTTAAAGTGAACTCTGGGGCAGAAAAAGACCCATCTCAGTCCTCTTTTTAAAGTGAACTCTGGGGCAGAAAAGGACCCATCTCAGTCCTCTTTAAAGTGAACTCTGGGGTAGAAAAGGACCCATCTCAGTCCTCTTTAAAGTGAACTCTGGGGCAGAAAAGGACCCATCTCAGTCCTCTTTAAAGTGAACTCTGGGGTAGAAAAGGACCCATCTCAGTCCTCTTAAAGTGAACTCTGGGGCAGAAAAGGACCCATCTCAGTCATCTTTTTAAAGTGAACTCTGGGGTAGAAAAGGACCCATCTCAGTCCTCTTTTTAAAGTGAACTCTGGGGCAGAAAAGGACCCATCTCAGTCATCTTTTTAAAGTGAACTCTGGGGCAGAAAAGGAGCCATCTCAGTCCTCTTTTTAAAGTGAACTCTGGGGCAGAAAAGGACCCATCTCAGTCCTCTTTAAAGTGAACTCTGGGGCAGAAAAGGACCCATCTCAGTCCTCTTTAAAGTGAACTCTGGGGCAGAAAAAGACCCATCTCAGTCCTCTTTTTAAAGTGAACTCTGGGGCAGAAAAGGACCCATCTCAGTCCTCTTTAAAGTGAACTCTGGGGTAGAAAAGGACCCATCTCAGTCCTCTTTAAAGTGAACTCTGGGGCAGAAAAGGACCCATCTCAGTCCTCTTTAAAGTGAACTCTGGGGTAGAAAAGGACCCATCTCTGTCCTCTTTTTAAAGTGAACTCTGGGGCAGAAAAGGACCCATCTCAGTCCTCTTTAAAGTGAACTCTGGGGCAGAAAAAGACCCATCTCAGTCCTCTTTTTAAAGTGAACTCTGGGGCAGAAAAGGACCCATCTCAGTCCTCTTTAAAGTGAACTCTGGGGTAGAAAAGGACCCATCTCAGTCCTCTTTAAAGTGAACTCTGGGGCAGAAAAGGACCCATCTCAGTCCTCTTTAAAGTGAACTCTGGGGTAGAAAAGGACCCATCTCTGTCCTCTTTTTAAAGTCAACTCTGGGGTAGAAAAGGACCCATCTCAGTCCTCTTTAAAGTGAACTCTGGGGTAGAAAAGGACCCATCTCAGTCCTCTTTTTAAAGTGAACTCTGGGGTAGAAAAGGACCCATCTCAGTCCTCTTTTTAAAGTGAACTCTGGGGTAGAAAAGGACCCATCTCTGTCCTCTTTTTAAAGTGAACTCTGGGGTAGAAAAGGACCATCTCAGTCCTCTTTAAAGTGAACTCTGGGGTAGAAAAGGACCCATCTCAGTCCTCTTTAAAGTGAACTCTGGGGTAGAAAAGGACCTATCTCAGTCCTCTTTTTAAAGTGAACTCTGGGGTAGAAAAGGACCCATCTCAGTCCTCTTTAAAGTGAACTCTGGGGCAGAAAAGGACCCATCTCAGTCATCTTTTTAAAGTGAACTCTGGGGTAGAAAAGGACCCATCTCAGTCCTCTTTAAAGTGAACTCTGGGGTAGAAAAGGACCCATCTCAGTCCTCTTTAAAGTGAACTCTGGGGTAGAAAAGGACCCATCTCTGTCCTCTTTTTAAAGTGAACTCTGGGGCAGAAAAGGACCCATCTCAGTCCTCTTTAAAGTGAACTCTGGGGCAGAAAAAGACCCATCTCAGTCCTCTTTTTAAAGTGAACTCTGGGGCAGAAAAGGACCCATCTCAGTCCTCTTTAAAGTGAACTCTGGGGTAGAAAAGGACCCATCTCAGTCCTCTTTAAAGTGAACTCTGGGGCAGAAAAGGACCCATCTCAGTCCTCTTTAAAGTGAACTCTGGGGTAGAAAATGACTCATCTCTGTCCTCTTTTTAAAGTCAACTCTGGGGTAGAAAAGGACCCATCTCAGTCCTCTTTAAAGTGAACTCTGGGGTAGAAAAGGACCCATCTCAGTCCTCTTTTTAAAGTGAACTCTGGGGTAGAAAAGGACCCATCTCAGTCCTCTTTTTAAAGTGAACTCTGGGGTAGAAAAGGACCCATCTCTGTCCTCTTTTTAAAGTGAACTCTGGGGTAGAAAAGGACCATCTCAGTCCTCTTTAAAGTGAACTCTGGGGTAGAAAAGGACCCATCTCAGTCCTCTTTAAAGTGAACTCTGGGGTAGAAAAGGACCCATCTCAGTCCTCTTTTTAAAGTGAACTCTGGGGTAGAAAAGGACCCATCTCAGTCCTCTTTAAAGTGAACTCTGGGGCAGAAAAGGACCCATCTCAGTCATCTTTTTAAAGTGAACTCTGGGGTAGAAAAGGACCCATCTCAGTCCTCTTTAAAGTGAACTCTGGGGTAGAAAAGGACCCATCTCAGTCCTCTTAAAGTGAACTCTGGGGCAGAAAAGGACCCATCTCAGTCCTCTTTTTAAAGTGAACTCTGGGGTAGAAAAGGACCCATCTCAGTCCTCTTTAAAGTGAACTCTGGGGCAGAAAAGGACCCATCTCAGTCATCTTTTTAAAGTGAACTCTGGGGTAGAAAAGGACCCATCTCAGTCCTCTTTAAAGTGAACTCTGGGGTAGAAAAGGACCCATCTCAGTCCTCTTAAAGTGAACTCTGGGGCAGAAAAGGACCCATCTCAGTCCTCTTTTTAAAGTGAACTCTGGGGTAGAAAAGGACCCATCTCAGTCCTCTTTTTAAAGTGAACTCTGGGGTAGAAAAGGACCCATCTCAGTCCTCTTTAAAGTGAACTCTGGGGTAGAAAAGGACCCATCTCAGTCCTCTTTAAAGTGAACTCTGGGGCAGAAAAGGACCCATCTCAGTCCTCTTTAAAGTGAACTCTGGGGTAGAAAAGGACCCATCTCTGTCCTCTTTTTAAAGTGAACTCTGGGGTAGAAAAGGACCCATCTCAGTCCTCTTTAAAGTGAACTCTGGGGTAGAAAAGGACCCATCTCAGTCCTCTTTTTAAAGTGAACTCTGGGGTAGAAAAGGACCCATCTCAGTCCTCTTTTTAAAGTGAACTCTGGGGTAGAAAAGGACCCATCTCTGTCCTCTTTTTAAAGTGAACTCTGGGGTAGAAAAGGACCATCTCAGTCCTCTTTAAAGTGAACTCTGGGGTAGAAAAGGACCCATCTCAGTCCTCTTTAAAGTGAACTCTGGGGTAGAAAAGGACCCATCTCAGTCCTCTTTTTAAAGTGAACTCTGGGGTAGAAAAGGACCCATCTCAGTCCTCTTTAAAGTGAACTCTGGGGCAGAAAAGGACCCATCTCAGTCCTCTTTTTAAAGTGAACTCTGGGGTAGAAAAGGACCCATCTCAGTCCTCTTTTTAAAGTGAACTCTGGGGCAGAAAAGGACCCATCTCAGTCCTCTTTTTAAAGTGAACTCTGGGGTAGAAAAGGACCCATCTCAGTCCTCTTTAAAGTGAACTCTGGGGTAGAAAAGGACCCATCTCAGTCCTCTTTAAAGTGAACTCTGGGGCAGAAAAGGACCCATCTCAGTCTTCTTTAAAGTGAACTCTGGGGTAGAAAAGGACCCATCTCTGTCCTCTTTAAAGTGAACTCTGGGGTAGAAAAGGACCCATCTCAGTCCTCTTTAAAGTGAACTCTGGGGCAGAAAAGGACCCATCTCAGTCATCTTTTTAAAGTGAACTCGGGTAGAAAAGGACCCATCTCAGTCCTCTTTAAAGTGAACTCTGGGGTAGAAAAGGACCCATCTCAGTCCTCTTAAAGTGAACTCTGGGGCAGAAAAGGACCCATCTCAGTCATCTTTTTAAAGTGAACTCTGGGGTAGAAAAGGACCCATCTCAGTCCTCTTTTTAAAGTAAACTCTGGGGCAGAAAAGGACCCATCTCAGTCATCTTTTTAAAGTGAACTCTGGGGTAGAAAAGGACCCATCTCAGTCCTCTTTAAAGTGAACTCTGGGGTAGAAAAGGACCCATCTCAGTCATCTTTTTAAAGTGAACTCTGGGGCAGAAAAGGACCCATCTCAGTCATCTTTTTAAAGTGAACTCTGGGGCAGAAAAGGACCCATCTCAGTCCTCTTTTTAAAGTGAACTCTGGGGCAGAAAAGGACCCATCTCAGTCCTCTTTAAAGTGAACTCTGGGGCAGAAAAGGACCCATCTCAGTCCTCTTTAAAGTGAACTCTGGGGCAGAAAAAGACCCATCTCAGTCCTCTTTTTAAAGTGAACTCTGGGGCAGAAAAGGACCCATCTCAGTCCTCTTTAAAGTGAACTCTGGGGTAGAAAAGGACCCATCTCAGTCCTCTTTAAAGTGAACTCTGGGGCAGAAAAGGACCCATCTCAGTCATCTTTTTAAAGTGAACTCGGGTAGAAAAGGACCCATCTCAGTCCTCTTTAAAGTGAACTCTGGGGTAGAAAAGGACCCATCTCAGTCCTCTTAAAGTGAACTCTGGGGCAGAAAAGGACCCATCTCAGTCATCTTTTTAAAGTGAACTCTGGGGTAGAAAAGGACCCATCTCAGTCCTCTTTTTAAAGTAAACTCTGGGGCAGAAAAGGACCCATCTCAGTCATCTTTTTAAAGTGAACTCTGGGGTAGAAAAGGACCCATCTCAGTCCTCTTTAAAGTGAACTCTGGGGTAGAAAAGGACCCATCTCAGTCATCTTTTTAAAGTGAACTCTGGGGCAGAAAAGGACCCATCTCAGTCATCTTTTTAAAGTGAACTCTGGGGCAGAAAAGGACCCATCTCAGTCCTCTTTTTAAAGTGAACTCTGGGGCAGAAAAGGACCCATCTCAGTCCTCTTTAAAGTGAACTCTGGGGCAGAAAAGGACCCATCTCAGTCCTCTTTAAAGTGAACTCTGGGGCAGAAAAAGACCCATCTCAGTCCTCTTTTTAAAGTGAACTCTGGGGCAGAAAAGGACCCATCTCAGTCCTCTTTAAAGTGAACTCTGGGGTAGAAAAGGACCCATCTCAGTCCTCTTTAAAGTGAATTCTGGGGCAGAAAAGGACCCATCTCAGTCCTCTTTAAAGTGAACTCTGGGGTAGAAAAGGACCCATCTCTGTCCTCTTTTTAAAGTGAACTCTGGGGTAGAAAAGGACCCATCTCAGTCCTCTTTAAAGTGAACTCTGGGGTAGAAAAGGACCCATCTCAGTCCTCTTTTTAAAGTGAACTCTGGGGTAGAAAAGGACCCATCTCAGTCCTCTTTTTAAAGTGAACTCTGGGGTAGAAAAGGACCCATCTCTGTCCTCTTTTTAAAGTGAACTCTGGGGTAGAAAAGGACCCATCTCAGTCCTCTTTAAAGTGAACTCTGGGGTAGAAAAGGACCCATCTCAGTCCTCTTTAAAGTGAACTCTGGGGTAGAAAAGGACCCATCTCAGTCCTCTTTTTAAAGTGAACTCTGGGGTAGAAAAGGACCCATCTCAGTCCTCTTTAAAGTGAACTCTGGGGCAGAAAAGGACCCATCTCAGTCCTCTTTTTAAAGTGAACTCTGGGGTAGAAAAGGACCCATCTCAGTCATCTTTAAAGTGAACTCTGGGGTAGAAAAGGACCCATCTCAGTCCTCTTTAAAGTGAACTCTGGGGTAGAAAAGGACCCATCTCAGTCCTCTTTAAAGTGAACTCTGGGGTAGAAAAGGACCCATCTCAGTCCTCTTTAAAGTGAACTCTGGGGTAGAAAAGGACCCATCTCAGTCCTCTTGAAAGTGAACTCTGGGGCAGAAAAGGACCCATCTCAGTCCTCTTGAAAGTGAACTCTGGGGCAGAAAAGGACCCATCTCAGTCCTCTTGAAAGTGAACTCTGGGGCAGAAAAGGACCCATCTCAGTCCTCTTGAAAGTGAACTCTGGGGCAGAAAAGGACCCATCTCAGTCCTCTTGAAAGTGAACTCTGGGGTAGAAAAGGACCCATCTCAGTCCTCTTTAAAGTGAACTCTGGGGCAGTAGAGTTCAGGAATAGACATCACATTATAAGTTGCATGGACTCACCTCTGTGTGTAATAATACTGTTTAACATGAGGTGTGAATGACTACCTCATCTCTGAACCCCCACACATACAATTATGGGGTGGCAGGTAGCCTGGTGGTTAGAGCGTTGGACTAGTTACTGAAAGGTTGCAAGATCGAATCCCCGGTAAAAAAAATCTGTTGTTCTGACCCCTGAACAAGGCAGTTAACCCACTGTTCCTAGGCCATCATTAAAAAAAAGGATTTGTTCTTAACTGACTTGCCTAGTGAAATAAAAATATATCTGTAACGTCCCGCGGTCGAGGAGTGAATTTCAAACACAGATTCAACCACAAAGACCAGGGAGGTTTTCCAAGGCCTCGCTGAGAAGGGCCCCTATTGATAAAATAAAAAAAAACAGACCTTGACAACCGTTTGAGCATGGTGACGTCATTAATTACACTTTGAATGATGTATCAATACACCCAGTCACTACAAAGATTTCACCATGAGGCCAATGGTGACTTTAAAACAGTTACAGAGTTTCATGGCTGTGACAGGAGAGAACTGAGGATGGATCAACAACACTGTAGTTACTCCACAATACTAACCTACATGACAGAGTGAAAAGAAAGAAGCCTGTACAGAATAACAAATATTCCTAAACATGCCTCCTGTTTGCAACAAGACACTAAAGTAAAACTGCAAAAAAATGTGGTGAAGTAATACAATGTTTGTCCTGAATACAGTGTCATGTTTGGGGCAAATCCCATACAACACATTACTGAGTACCACTCCTCATATGTTCAAGCATAGTGGTGGCTGCATCATGTTATGGGTATGCTTGTCATCGTTAAGGACTGGGGGAGTTTTTCAGGATTAAAAAGAAATGGAATGGAGCTATTAGCACAGGCAACATCCTAGAGGAAAACCTGGTTCAGTCTGCTTTCCACCAGACACTGGGAGACTAATTCACCTTTCAGCAGGTCAATAACCTAAAACACAAGGAGAAATCTACACTGGAGTTGCTTACCTAGAAGATAGTTAATGTTCTTGAGTGGACGAGTTATAGTTTTAACTTAAATCTACTTGGAAATCTATGTCAAGACCTGAAAATGGTTGTCTAGCAATGATCAACAACCAATTTGACAGAGCTTGAAGAATTTAGAAAATAATAATGGGCAAATGTTGGACAATCCAGGTGTGGAAATCTCTTTGGGTGTTATCACATTAAACGAACCCATCTCAGTCCTCTTTAAAGTGAACTCTGGGGCAGAAAAGGACCCATCTCAGTCCTCTTTTTAAAGTGAACTCTGGGGCAGAAAAGGACCCATCTCAGTCCTCTTTTTAAAGTGAACTCTGGGGTAGAAAAGGACCCATCTCAGTCCTCTTTAAAGTGAACTCTGGGGTAGAAAAGGACCCATCTCAGTCCTCTTTAAAGTGAACTCTGGGGTAGAAAAGGACCCATCTCAGTCCTCTTTAAAGTGAACTCTGGGGTTGAAAAGGACCCATCTCAGTCCTCTTTTTAAAGTGAACTCTGGGGTAGAAAAGGACCCATCTCAGTCATCTTTAAAGTGAACTCTGGGGTAGAAAAGGACCCATCTCAGTCCTCTTTAAAGTGAACTCTGGGGCAGAAATGGACCCATCTCAGTCCTCTTTAAAGTGAACTCTGGGGCAGAAAAGGACCCATCTCAGTCCTCTTGAAAGTGAACTCTGGGGTAGAAAAGGACCCATCTCAGTCCTCTTGAAAGTGAACTCTGGGGCAGAAAAGGACCCATCTCAGTCCTCTTGAAAGTGAACTCTGGGGCAGAAAAGGACCCATCTCAGTCCTCTTGAAAGTGAACTCTGGGGCAGAAAAGGACCCATCTCAGTCCTCTTGAAAGTGAACTCTGGGGTAGAAAAGGACCCATCTCAGTCCTCTTTAAAGTGAACTCTGGGGCAGTAGAGTTCAGGAATAGACATCACATTATAAGTTGCATGGACTCACCTCTGTGTGTAATAATACTGTTTAACATGAGGTGTGAATGACTACCTCATCTCTGAACCCCACACATACAATTATGGGGTGGCAGGTAGCCTGGTGGTTAGAGCGTTGGACTAGTTACTGAAAGGTTGCAAGATCAAATCCCCGGTAAAAAAAATCTGTTGTTCTGACCCCTGAACAAGGCAGTTAACCCACTGTTCCTAGGCCATCATTAAAAAAAAGGATTTGTTCTTAACTGACTTGCCTAGTGAAATAAAAATATATCTGTAACGTCCCGCGGTCGAGGAGTGAATTTCAAACACAGATTCAACCACAAAGACCAGGGAGGTTTTCCAAGGCCTCGCTGAGAAGGGCCCCTATTGATAAAATAAAAAAAAACAGACCTTGACAACCGTTTGAGCATGGTGACGTCATTAATTACACTTTGAATGATGTATCAATACACCCAGTCACTACAAAGATTTCACCATGAGGCCAATGGTGACTTTAAAACAGTTACAGAGTTTCATGGCTGTGACAGGAGAGAACTGAGGATGGATCAACAACACTGTAGTTACTCCACAATACTAACCTACATGACAGAGTGAAAAGAAGGAAGCCTGTACAGAATGAAAAATATTCCTAAACATGCCTCCTGTTTGCAACAAGACACTAAAGTAAAACTGCAAAAAAATGTGGTGAAGTAATACAATGTTTGTCCTGAATACAGTGTCATGTTTGGGGCAAATCCCATACAACACATTACTGAGTACCACTCCTCATATGTTCAAGCATAGTGGTGGCTGCATCATGTTATGGGTATGCTTGTCATCGTTAAGGACTGGGGGAGTTTTTCAGGATTAAAAATAAATGGAATGGAGCTATTAGCACAGGCAACATCCTAGAGGAAAACCTGGTTCAGTCTGCTTTCCACCAGACACTGGGAGACTAATTCACCTTTCAGCAGGTCAATAACCTAAAACACAAGGACAAATCTACACTGGAGTTGCTTACCTAGAAGATAGTTAATGTTCTTGAGTGGACGAGTTATAGTTTTAACTTAAATCTACTTGGAAATCTATGTCAAGACCTGAAAATGGTTGTCTAGCAATGATCAACAACCAATTTGACAGAGCTTGAAGAATTTAGAAAATAATAATGGGCAAATGTTGGACAATCCAGGTGTGGAAATCTCTTTGGGTGTTATCACATTAAACAAACCCATCTCAGTCCCCTTTAAAGTGAACTCTGGGGCAGAAAAGGACCCATCTCAGTCCTCTTTTTAAAGTGAACTCTGGGGTAGAAAAGGACCCATCTCAGTCCTCTTTAAAGTGAACTCTGGGGCAGAAAAGGACCCATCTCAGTCTTCTTTAAAGTGAACTCTGGGGCAGAAAAGGACCCATCTCAGTCCTCTTTTTAAAGTGAACTCTGGGGTAGAAAAGGACCCATCTCAGTCCTCTTTAAAGTGAACTCTGGGGCAGAAAAGGACCCATCTCAGTCTTCTTTAAAGTGAACTCTGGGGCAGAAAAGGACCCATCTCAGTCCTCTTTAAAGTGAACTCTGGGGCAGAAAAGGACCCATCTCAGTCCTTTTTAAAGTGAACTCTGGGATAGAAAAGGACCCATCTCAGTCCTCTTTTTAAAGTGAACTCTGGGGTAGAAAAGGACCCATCTCAGTCCTTTTTAAAGTGAACTCTGGGATAGAAAAGGACCCATCTCAGTCCTTTTTAAAGTGAACTCTGGGATAGAAAAGGACCCATCTCAGTCTTGTAGCTGTAATTGCTGCAAAAACACGTTCAAGTTTTCATTTTCTTTCTCTGTCTTGTTTGTTTCACAATAAACTATATTTTGCATCTTCAGGCATATTGTGTAAATCAAATGATACAAACCCCCTAAAAATCCATTTTAATTCCAGGTTGTAAAGGCAACACAATAGTTAAAATGCCAAGGGGGTGGGGGGGTTGAATACTTCCGTAAGCCTCTGTAGGCGTTTGGGGCGTTGACAGTGCTGCTGCAACTTTTAAGGGCCAACCAACCCGTAACCCCATAACAGGCTCTGAATTAAAGATACTCTTTAAAAAGATATGACTCTGTCTGAGAGGAACGAGCCAAGGGCTTAGAGGGTTTCAGACTGGGGTGGAGGTGACAGCATCATGACAGGACAGAGTGTCTGAGAGGAACGAGCCAAGGGCTTAGAGGGTTTCAGACTGGGGTGGAGGTGACAGCATCATGACAGGACAGAGTGTGTGTGTGTGGGGTGGAGGTGACAGCATCATGACAGGACAGAGTGTGTGTGTGGGGTGGAGGTGACAGCATCATGACAGGACAGAGTGTGTGTGTGGGGTGGAGGTGACAGCATCATGACAGGACAGAGTGTGTGTGTGTGGGGTGGAGGTGACAGCATCATGACAGGACAGAGTGTGTGTGTGGGGTGGAGGTGACAGCATCATGACAGGACAGAGTGTGTGTGTGTGGGGTGGAGGTGACAGCATCATGACAGGACAGAGTGTGTGTGGGGTGGAGGTGACAGCATCATGACAGGACAGAGTGTCTGAGAGGGTCAAGCCAAGGGCTTAGAGGGGTTCAGACTGGGGTGGAGGTGACAGGACAGAGTGGGTGTGTGTGTGTGTATTAACAGTGTGTGTGTGTGTGTGTGTATTAACAGTGTGTGTGGGGTGGAGGTGACGGCATCATGACAGGACAGAGTGTGTGTGTGTGTGTGTGTGTATTAACAGTGAAAGTCAGAGAGTTATCTCGACCAAAGTTTCTCAGTCTTAGAAATAAAGGTCTCGTTCATTAAGGTATTTTTATGCCAAAATGATGGTTTTTCACCACAAACAGCAGCTCAGTAAACTCTGAATGGCAATTCAACTGTCTTCTCTGTAAACCCTGAATGGCAATTCAACTGTCTTCTCTGTAAACTCTGAATGGCAATTCAACTGTCTTCTCTTTATACCCTGAATGGCAATTCAACTGTCTTCTCTGTAAACTCTGAATGGCAATTCAACTGTCTTCTCTGTAAACTCTGAATGGCAATTCAACTGTCTTCTCTTTATACCCTGAATGGCAATTCAACTGTCTTCTCTGTAAACCCTGAATGGCAATTCAACTGTCTTCTCTGTAAACTCTGAATGGCAATTCAACTGTCTTCTCTGTAAACTCTGAATGGCAATTCAACTGTCTTCTCTGTAAACTCTGAATGGCAATTCAACTGTCTTCTCTGTAAACCCTGAATGGCAATTCAACTGTCTTCTCTTTATACTCTGAATGGCAATTCAACTGTCTTCTCTGTAAACTCTGAATGGCAATTCAACTGTCTTCTCTGTAAACCCTGAATGGCAATTCAACTGTCTTCTCTGTAAACTCTGAATGGCAATTCAACTGTCTTCTCTGTAAACCCTGAATGGCAATTCAACTGTCTTCTCTGTAAACCCTGAATGGCAATTCAACTGTCTTCTCTGTAAACTCTGAATGGCAATTCAACTGTCTTCTCTGTAAACTCTGAATGGCAATTCAACTGTCTTCTCTGTAAACTCTGAATGGCAATTCAACTGTCTTCTCTGTAAACCCTGAATGGCAATTCAACTGTCTTCTCTGTAAACTCTGAATGGCAATTCAACTGTCTTCTCTGTAAACCCTGAATGACAATTCAACTGTCTTCTCTGTAAACTCTGAATGGCAATTCAACTGTCTTCTCTGTAAACTCTGAATGGCAATTCAACTGTCTTCTCTGTAAACTCTGAATGGCAATTCAACTGTCTTCTCTGTAAACCCTGAATGGCAATTCAACTGTCTTCTCTTTATACTCTGAATGGCAATTCAACTGTCTTCTCTGTAAACCCTGAATGGCAATTCAACTGTCTTCTCTGTAAACTCTGAATGGCAATTCAACTGTCTTCTCTGTAAACTCTGAATGGCAATTCAACTGTCTTCTCTGTAAACCCTGAATGGCAATTCAACTGTCTTCTCTGTAAACTCTGAATGGCAATTCAACTGTCTTCTCTGTAAACTCTGAATGGCAATTCAACTGTCTTCTCTGTAAACTCTGAATGGCAATTCAACTGTCTTCTCTGTAAACTCTGAATGGCAATTCAACTGTCTTCTCTGTAAACTCTGAATGGCAATTCAACTGTCTTCTCTGTAAACTCTGAATGGCAATTCAACTGTCTTCTCTCTAAACTCTGAATGGCAATTCAACTGTCTTCTCTGTAAACCCTGAATGGCAATTCAACTGTCTTCTCTTTATACTCTGAATGGCAATTCAACTGTCTTCTCTGTAAACCCTGAATGGCAATTCAACTGTCTTCTCTGTAAACTCTGAATGGCAATTCAACTGTCTTCTCTGTAAACTCTGAATGGCAATTCAACTGTCTTCTCTGTAAACCCTGAATGGCAATTCAACTGTCTTCTCTGTAAACTCTGAATGGCAATTCAACTGTCTTCTCTGTAAACTCTGAATGGCAATTCAACTGTCTTCTCTGTAAACTCTGAATGGCAATTCAACTGTCTTCTCTGTAAACTCTGAATGGCAATTCAACTGTCTTCTCTGTAAACTCTGAATGGCAATTCAACTGTCTTCTCTGTAAACTCTGAATGGCAATTCAACTGTCTTCTCTGTAAACTCTGAATGACAATTCAACTGTCTTCTCTGTAAACTCTCAAGCTGTGTGTGTTGTGTTAAGTCCTTGTCTCTGTTTTCCAGAGTGATGTTCTGTCAGAATGCAGAGAGGAGACTGATGACTCTGCCTTCGACATAGTGTCCCCTCTACCCCCAGGTTGGTCGTCCCCCCCCCCCCCCCCCCCCACACACACACACACACCAAACACACTGTCTGCACTCACTATTCAGACTATTATTATAAAATATAGCTCTGTATTCCAGAGGAAGCTGAGGTTCAACAGATGTTTCCATAATTAATATAGCTCTGTATTCCAGAGGAAGCTGAGGTTCAACAGATGTTTCCATAATTAATATAGCTCTGTATTCCAGAGGAAGCTGAGGTTCAACAGATGTTTCCATAATTAATATAGCTCTGTATTTCAGAGGAAGCTGAGGTTCAACAGATGTTTCCATAATTAATATAGCTCTGTATTCCAGAGGAAGCTGAGGTTCAACAGATGTTTCCATAATTAATATAGCTCTGTATTCCAGAGGAAGCTGAGGTTCAACAGATGTTTCCATAATTAATATAGCTCTGTATTCCAGAGGAAGCTGAGGTTCAACAGATGTTTCCATAATTAATATAGCTCTGTATTCCAGAGGAAGCTGAGGTTCAACAGATGTTTCCATAATTAATATAGCTCTGTATTCCAGAGGAAGCTGAGGTTCAACAGATGTTTCCATAATTAATATAGCTCTGTATTCCAGAGGAAGCTGAGGTTCAACAGATGTTTCCATAATTAATATAGCTCTGTATTCCAGAGGAAGCTGAGGTTCAACAGATGTTTCCATAATTAATATAGCTCTGTATTCCAGAGGAAGCTGAGGTTCAACAGATGTTTCCATAATTAATATAGCTCTGTATTCCAGAGGAAGCTGAGGTTCAACAGATGTTTCCATAATTAATATAGCTCTGTATTCCAGAGGAAGCTGAGGTTCAACAGATGTTTCCATAATTAATATAGCTCTGTATTCCAGAGGAAGCTGAGGTTCAACAGATGTTTCCATAATTAATATAGCTCTGTATTCCAGAGGAAGCTGAGGTTCAACAGATGTTTCCATAATTAATATAGCTCTGTATTCCAGAGGAAGCTGAGGTTCAACAGATGTTTCCATAATTAACATAGCTCTGTATTCCAGAGGAAGCTGAGGTTCAACAGATGTTTCCATAATTAATATAGCTCTGTATTCCAGAGGAAGCTGAGGTTCAACAGATGTTTCCATAATTAATATAGCTCTGTATTCCAGAGGAAGCTGAGGTTCAACAGATGTTTCCATAATTAATATAGCTCTGTATTTCAGAGGAAGCTGAGGTTCAACAGATGTTTCCATAATTAATATAGCTCTGTATTCCAGAGGAAGCTGAGGTTCAACAGATGTTTCCATAATTAATATAGCTCTGTATTCCAGAGGAAGCTGAGGTTCAACAGATGTTTCCATAATTAATATAGCTCTGTATTCCAGAGGAAGCTGAGGTTCAACAGATGTTTCCATAATTAATATAGCTCTGTATTCCAGAGGAAGCTGAGGTTCAACAGATGTTTCCATAATTAATATAGCTCTGTATTCCAGAGGAAGCTGAGGTTCAACAGATGTTTCCATAATTAATATAGCTCTGTATTCCAGAGGAAGCTGAGGTTCAACAGATGTTTCCATAATTAATATAGCTCTGTATTCCAGAGGAAGCTGAGGTTCAACAGATGTTTCCATAATTAATATAGCTCTGTATTCCAGAGGAAGCTGAGGTTCAACAGATGTTTCCATAATTAATATAGCTCTGTATTCCAGAGGAAGCTGAGGTTCAACAGATGTTTCCATAATTAATATAGCTCTGTATTCCAGAGGAAGCTGAGGTTCAACAGATGTTTCCATAATTAATATAGCTCTGTATTTCAGAGGAAGCTGAGGTTCAACAGATGTTTCCATAATTAATATAGCTCTGTATTCCAGAGGAAGCTGAGGTTCAACAGATGTTTCCATAATTAATATAGCTCTGTATTCCAGAGGAAGCTGAGGTTCAACAGATGTTTCCATAATTAACATAGCTCTGTATTCCAGAGGAAGCTGAGGTTCAACAGATGTTTCCATAATTAATATAGCTCTGTATTCCAGAGGAAGCTGAGGTTCAACAGATGTTTCCATAATTAATATAGCTCTGTATTCCAGAGGAAGCTGAGGTTCAACAGATGTTTCCATAATTAATATAGCTCTGTATTCCAGAGGAAGCTGAGGTTCAACAGATGTTTCCATAATTAATAAAGCTCTGTATTCCAGAGGAAGCTGAGGTTCAACAGATGTTTCCATAATTAATATAGCTCTGTATTCCAGAGGAAGCTGAGGTTCAACAGATGTTTCCATAATTAATATAGCTCTGTATTCCAGAGGAAGCTGAGGTTCAACAGATGTTTCCATAATTAATATAGCTCTGTATTCCAGAGGAAGCTGAGGTTCAACAGATGTTTCCATAATTAATATAGCTCTGTATTCCAGAGGAAGCTGAGGTTCAACAGATGTTTCCATAATTAATATAGCTCTGTATTCCAGAGGAAGCTGAGGTTCAACAGATGTTTCCATAATTAATATAGCTCTGTATTCCAGAGGAAGCTGAGGTTCAACAGATGTTTCCATAATTAATATAGCTCTGTATTCCAGAGGAAGCTGAGGTTCAACAGATGTTTCCATAATTAATATAGCTCTGTATTCCAGAGGAAGCTGAGGTTCAACAGATGTTTCCATAATTAATATAGCTCTGTATTCCAGAGGAAGCTGAGGTTCAACAGATGTTTCCATAATTAATATAGCTCTGTATTCCAGAGGAAGCTGAGGTTCAACAGATGTTTCCATAATTAATATAGCTCTGTATTCCAGAGGAAGCTGAGGTTCAACAGATGTTTCCATAATTAATATAGCTCTGTTTCCAGAGGAAGCTGAGGTTCAACAGATGTTTCCATAATTAATATAGCTCTGTATTCCAGAGGAAGCTGAGGTTCAACAGATGTTTCCATAATTAATATAGCTCTGTATTCCAGAGGAAGCTGAGGTTCAACAGATGTTTCCATAATTAATATAGCTCTGTATTCCAGAGGAAGCTGAGGTTCAACTGATGTTTCCATAATTAATATAGCTCTGTATTCCAGAGGAAGCTGAGGTTCAACAGATGTTTCCATAATTAATATAGCTCTGTATTCCAGAGGAAGCTGAGGTTCAACAGATGTTTCCATAATTAATATAGCTCTGTATTCCAGAGGAAGCTGAGGTTCAACAGATGTTTCCATAATTAATATAGCTCTGTATTCCAGAGGAAGCTGAGGTTCAACAGATGTTTCCATAATTAATATAGCTCTGTATTCCAGAGGAAGCTGAGGTTCAACAGATGTTTCCATAATTAATATAGCTCTGTATTCCAGAGGAAGCTGAGGTTCAACAGATGTTTCCATAATTAATATAGCTCTGTATTCCAGAGGAAGCTGAGGTTCAACAGATGTTTCCATAATTAATATAGCTCTGTTTCCAGAGGAAGCTGAGGTTCAACAGATGTTTCCATAATTAATATAGCTCTGTATTCCAGAGGAAGCTGAGGTTCAACAGATGTTTCCATAATTAATATAGCTCTGTATTCCAGAGGAAGCTGAGGTTCAACAGATGTTTCCATAATTAATATAGCTCTGTATTCCAGAGGAAGCTGAGGTTCAACAGATGTTTCCATAATTAACATAGCTCTGTATTCCAGAGGAAGCTGAGGTTCAACAGATGTTTCCATAATTAATATAGCTCTGTATTCCAGAGGAAGCTGAGGTTCAACAGATGTTTCCATAATTAATATAGCTCTGTATTCCAGAGGAAGCTGAGGTTCAACAGATGTTTCCATAATTAATATAGCTCTGTATTCCAGAGGAAGCTGAGGTTCAACAGATGTTTCCATAATTAATATAGCTCTGTATTCCAGAGGAAGCTGAGGTTCAACAGATGTTTCCATAATTAATATAGCTCTGTATTCCAGAGGAAGCTGAGGTTCAACAGATGTTTCCATAATTAATATAGCTCTGTATTCCAGAGGAAGCTGAGGTTCAACAGATGTTTCCATAATTAATATAGCTCTGTATTCCAGAGGAAGCTGAGGTTCAACAGATGTTTCCATAATTAATATAGCTCTGTATTCCAGAGGAAGCTGAGGTTCAACAGATGTTTCCATAATTAATATAGCTCTGTATTCCAGAGGAAGCTGAGGTTCAACAGATGTTTCCATAATTAATATAGCTCTGTATTCCAGAGGAAGCTGAGGTTCAACAGATGTTTCCATAATTAATATAGCTCTGTATTCCAGAGGAAGCTGAGGTTCAACAGATGTTTCCATAATTAATATAGCTCTGTATTCCAGAGGAAGCTGAGGTTCAACAGATGTTTCCATAATTAATATAGCTCTGTTTCCAGAGGAAGCTGAGGTTCAACAGATGTTTCCATAATTAACATAGCTCTGTATTCCAGAGGAAGCTGAGGTTCAACAGATGTTTCCATAATTAATATAGCTCTGTATTCCAGAGGAAGCTGAGGTTCAACAGATGTTTCCATAATTAATATAGCTCTGTATTCCAGAGGAAGCTGAGGTTCAACAGATGTTTCCATAATTAATAAAGCTCTGTATTCCAGAGGAAGCTGAGGTTCAACAGATGTTTCCATAATTAATATAGCTCTGTATTCCAGAGGAAGCTGAGGTTCAACAGATGTTTCCATAATTAATATAGCTCTGTATTCCAGAGGAAGCTGAGGTTCAACAGATGTTTCCATAATTAATATAGCTCTGTATTCCAGAGGAAGCTGAGGTTCAACAGATGTTTCCATAATTAATATAGCTCTGTTTCCAGAGGAAGCTGAGGTTCAACAGATGTTTCCATAATTAATATAGCTCTGTATTCCAGAGGAAGCTGAGGTTCAACAGATGTTTCCATAATTAATGAAGCTCTGTATTCCAGAGGAAGCTGAGGTTCAACAGATGTTTCCATAATTAATATAGCTCTGTATTCCAGAGGAAGCTGAGGTTCAACAGATGTTTCCATAATTAATATAGCTCTGTATTCCAGAGGAAGCTGAGGTTCAACAGGTGTTTCCATAATTAATATAGCTCTGTATTCCAGAGGAAGCTGAGGTTCAACAGATGTTTCCATAATTAATAAAGCTCTGTATTCCAGAGGAAGCTGAGGTTCAACAGATGTTTCCATAATTAACATAGCTCTGTATTCCAGAGGAAGCTGAGGTTCAACAGATGTTTCCATAATTAATATAGCTCTGTATTCCAGAGGAAGCTGAGGTTCAACAGATGTTTCCATAATTAATATAGCTCTGTATTCCAGAGGAAGCTGAGGTTCAACAGATGTTTCCATAATTAATATAGCTCTGTATTCCAGAGGAAGCTGAGGTTCAACAGATGTTTCCATAATTAATATAGCTCTGTATTCCAGAGGAAGCTGAGGTTCAACAGATGTTTCCATAATTAATATAGCTCTGTATTCCAGAGGAAGCTGAGGTTCAACAGATGTTTCCATAATTAATATAGCTCTGTATTCCAGAGGAAGCTGAGGTTCAACAGATGTTTCCATAATTAATATAGCTCTGTATTCCAGAGGAAGCTGAGGTTCAACAGATGTTTCCATAATTAATATAGCTCTGTATTCCAGAGGAAGCTGAGGTTCAACAGATGTTTCCATAATTAATAAAGCTCTGTATTCCAGAGGAAGCTGAGGTTCAACAGATGTTTCCATAATTAATATAGCTCTGTATTCCAGAGGAAGCTGAGGTTCAACAGATGTTTCCATAATTAATATAGCTCTGTATTCCAGAGGAAGCTGAGGTTCAACAGATGTTTCCATAATTAATATAGCTCTGTATTCCAGAGGAAGCTGAGGTTCAACAGATGTTTCCATAATTAATATAGCTCTGTTTCCAGAGGAAGCTGAGGTTCAACAGATGTTTCCATAATTAACATAGCTCTGTATTCCAGAGGAAGCTGAGGTTCAACAGATGTTTCCATAATTAATATAGCTCTGTATTCCAGAGGAAGCTGAGGTTCAACAGATGTTTCCATAATTAATATAGCTCTGTATTCCAGAGGAAGCTGAGGTTCAACAGATGTTTCCATAATTAATATAGCTCTGTATTCCAGAGGAAGCTGAGGTTCAACAGATGTTTCCATAATTAATATAGCTCTGTTTCCAGAGGAAGCTGAGGTTCAACAGATGTTTCCATAATTAATATAGCTCTGTATTCCAGAGGAAGCTGAGGTTCAACAGATGTTTCCATAATTAATATAGCTCTGTATTCCAGAGGAAGCTGAGGTTCAACAGATGTTTCCATAATTAATATAGCTCTGTATTCCAGAGGAAGCTGAGGTTCAACAGATGTTTCCATAATTAATAAAGCTCTGTATTCCAGAGGAAGCTGAGGTTCAACAGATGTTTCCATAATTAATATAGCTCTGTATTCCAGAGGAAGCTGAGGTTCAACAGATGTTTCCATAATTAATATAGCTCTGTATTCCAGAGGAAGCTGAGGTTCAACAGATGTTTCCATAATTAATATAGCTCTGTATTCCAGAGGAAGCTGAGGTTCAACAGATGTTTCCATAATTAATATAGCTCTGTATTCCAGAGGAAGCTGAGGTTCAACAGATGTTTCCATAATTAATATAGCTCTGTATTCCAGAGGAAGCTGAGGTTCAACAGATGTTTCCATAATTAATATAGCTCTGTATTCCAGAGGAAGCTGAGGTTCAACAGATGTTTCCATAATTAATATAGCTCTGTATTCCAGAGGAAGCTGAGGTTCAACAGATGTTTCCATAATTAATATAGCTCTGTATTCCAGAGGAAGCTGAGGTTCAACAGATGTTTCCATCATTAATATAGCTCTGTATTCCAGAGGAAGCTGAGGTTCAACAGATGTTTCCATCATTAATATAGCTCTGTATTCCAGAGGAAGCTGAGGTTCAACAGATTTTTCCAACACCAGTTCAGAAGGTAAAACACTTTTTAAAAATCTTTCTGCTGTCATTTTTTCCCCTTGAGATTGGATACATCCCATACTATTCCCTGTATAGTGCACTACTTTAGACCAGAGCCCTATGGCACCCTATTCCCTATATAGTGCACTACTTTAGACCAGAGCCCTATGGCACCCTATTCCCTATATAGTGCACTACTTTAGACCAGAGCCCTATGGCACCCTAGTCAGTGCACTACTTTAGTCCAGGGCCCTATAGAACCCTATTCCCTACATAGTGCACTACTTTAGACCAGAGCCCTATAGAACCCTATTCCCTACATAGTGCACTACTTTAGACCAGAGCCCTATAGAACCCTATTCCCTACATAGTGCACTACTTTAGACCAGAGCCCTATAGAACCCTATTCCCTACATAGTGCACTACTTTAGACCAGCACTAGGGCTGAACAATGTGTCTACTGCTCTCTGTGCCCTTTCTCTCATTCTCTCTCTGACCTACACACACCAGGGTTTCCGTTAGCAAGACATTGTCCACTTTTGCCTCCCCCAAAAAAAGGAGTGAAAAAAATCCCCAAAATAATGATGTTTATTCACTGATGGAAGTACCAGTCAATGTAAAAAAAATACATTTGACCGTCATGCTTATTGGTCTATAGGTTAATTTGCATAATATAGTGGATTTAAATTGGCCTGTGTTTATCTTATTCATCCAACACAACTATGACGTTGTATTTGTCACCTTACAGTGACTCACAAGCCCTTAACCAACAAGGCAGTTTTAAGAAAAATATTGACTAAATTAACTAACGAGTCAATGTGATGGGGGTACAGGTTAGTGGAGGTAATATGGAGGTAGAGTTAGTGACTATGTATAGGTAATACACAGAGCTACAGATGGGGGTACAGGTTAGTGGAGGTAATATGTAGGTAGAGTTAGTGACTATGTATAGGTAATACACAGAGCTACAGATGGGGGTACAGGTTAGTGGAGGTAATATGTAGGTAGAGTTAGTGACTATGTATAGGTAATACACAGAGCTACAGATGGGGGTTCAGGTTAGTGGAGGTAATATGTAGGTAGAGTTAGTGACTATGTATAGGTAATACACAGAGCTACAGATGGGGGTACAGGTTAGTGGAGGTAATATGGAGGTAGAGTTAGTGACTATGTATAGGTAATACACAGAGCTACAGATGGGGGTACAGGTTAGTGGAGGTAATATGGAGGTAGAGTTAGTGACTATGTATAGGTAATACACAGAGCTACAGATGGGGGTACAGGTTAGTGACTATGTATAGGTAATACACAGAGCTACAGATGGGGGTTCAGGTTAGTGGAGGTCATATGGAGGTAGAGTTAGTGACTATGTATAGGTAATACACAGAGCTGCAGATGGGGGTACAGGTTAGTGGAGGTAATATGTAGGTAGAGTTAGTGACTATGTATAGGTAATACACAGAGCTACAGATGGGGGTACAGGTTAGTGACTATGTATAGGTAATACACAGAGCTACAGATGGGGGTTCAGGTTAGTGACTATGTATAGGTAATACACAGAGCTGCAGATGGGGATACAGGTTAGTGGAGGTAATTGAGGTAATATGGAGGTAGAGTTAGTGACTATGTATAGGTAATACACAGAGCTACAGATGGGGGTACAGGTTAGTGGAGGTAATATGGAGGTAGAGTTAGTGACTATGTATAGGTAATACACAGAGCTACAGATGGGGGTACAGGTTAGTGGAGGTAATATGGAGGTAGAGTTAGTGACTATGTATAGGTAATACACAGAGCTACAGATGGGGGTACAGGTTAGTGGAGGTAATATGGAGGTAGAGTTAGTGACTATGTATAGGTAATAAACAGAGCTACAGATGGGGGTACAGGTTAGTGGAGGTAATATGTAGGTAGAGTTAGTGACTATGTATAGGTAATACACAGAGCTACAGATGGGGGTACAGGTTAGTGACTATGTATAGGTAATACACAGAGCTGCAGATGGGGATACAGGTTAGTGGAGGTAATATGGAGGTAGAGTTAGTGACTATGTATAGGTAATAAACAGAGCTACTTATGGGGGTACAGGTTAGTGGAGGTAATATGTAGGTAGAGTTAGTGACTATGTATAGGTAATACACAGAGCTGCAGATGGGGGTACAGGTTAGTGGAGGTAATATGTAGGTAGAGTTAGTGACTATGTATAGGTAATACACAGAGCTACAGATGGGGGTACAGGTTAGTGGAGGTAATATGGAGGTAGAGTTAGTGACTATGTATAGGTAATAAACAGAGCTACTTATGGGGGTACAGGTTAGTGGAGGTAATATGTAGGTAGAGTTAGTGACTATGTATAGGTAATACACAGAGCTACAGATGGGGGTACAGGTTAGTGGAGGTAATATGGAGGTAGAGTTAGTGACTATGTATAGGTAATAAACAGAGCTACTTATGGGGGTACAGGTTAGTGGAGGTAATATGTAGGTAGAGTTAGTGACTATGTATAGGTAATACACAGAGCTGCAGATGGGGGTACAGGTTAGTGGAGGTAATATGTAGGTAGAGTTAGTGACTATGTATAGGTAATACACAGAGCTACAGATGGGGTACAGGTTAGTGGAGGTAATATGGAGGTATAGTTAGTGACTATGTATAGGTAATACACAGAGCTACAGATGGGGGTACAGGTTAGTGGAGGTAATATGGAGGTAGAGTTAGTGACTATGTATAGGTAATACACAGAGCTACAGATGGGGGTTCAGGTTAGTGGAGGTAATATGGAGGTAGAGTTAGTGACTATGTATAGGTAATAAACAGAGCTACAGATGGGGGTACAGGTTAGTGGAGGTAATATGTAGGTAGAGTTAGTGACTATGTACAGGTAATAAACAGAGCTACAGATGGGGGTACAGGTTAGTGGAGGTAATATGGAGGTAGAGTTAGTGACTATGTATAGGTAATACACAGAGCTACAGATGGGGGTACAGGTTAGTGGAGGTAATATGTAGGTAGAGTTAGTGACTATGTATAGGTAATACACAGAGCTACAGATGGGGGTACAGGTTAGTGGAGGTAATATGTAGGTAGAGTTAGTGACTATGTATAGGTAATACACAGAGCTACAGATGGGGGTTCAGGTTAGTGGAGGTAATATGTAGGTAGAGTTAGTGACTATGTATAGGTAATACACAGAGCTACAGATGGGGGTACAGGTTAGTGGAGGTAATATGGAGGTAGAGTTAGTGACTATGTATAGGTAATACACAGAGCTACAGATGGGGGTACAGGTTAGTGGAGGTAATATGGAGGTAGAGTTAGTGACTATGTATAGGTAATACACAGAGCTACAGATGGGGGTACAGGTTAGTGGAGGTAATATGTAGGTAGAGTTAGTGACTATGTATAGGTAATACACAGAGCTACAGATGGGGGTACAGGTTAGTGGAGGTAATATGGAGGTAGAGTTAGTGACTATGTATAGGTAATACACAGAGCTACAGATGGGGGTACAGGTTAGTGGAGGTAATATGGAGGTAGAGTTAGTGACTATGTATAGGTAATACACAGAGCTACAGATGGGGGTACAGGTTAGTGGAGGTAATATGGAGGTAGAGTTAGTGACTATGTATAGGTAATAAACAGAGCTACAGATGGGGGTACAGGTTAGTGGAGGTAATATGGAGGTAGAGTTAGTGACTATGTATAGGTAATACACAGAGCTACAGATGGGGGTACAGGTTAGTGGAGGTAATATGTAGGTAGAGTTAGTGACTATGTATAGGTAATACACAGAGCTACAGATGGGGGTACAGGTTAGTGAAGGTCATATGGAGGTAGAGTTAGTGACTATGTATAGGTAATACACAGAGCTACAGATGGGGATACAGGTTAGTGGAGGTCATATGGAGGTAGAGTTAGTGACTATGTATAGGTAATACACAGAGCTACAGATGGGGGTACAGGTTAGTGGAGGTAATATGTAGGTAGAGTTAGTGACTATGTATAGGTAATACACAGAGCTACAGATGGGGGTACAGGTTAGTGGAGGTAATATGTAGGTAGACTTAGTGACTATGTATAGGTAATACACAGAGCTACAGATGGGGGTACAGGTTAGTGGAGGTAATATGGAGGTAGAGTTAGTGACTATGTATAGGTAATACACAGAGCTACAGATGGGGGTACAGGTTAGTGGAGGTAATATGGAGGTAGAGTTAGTGACTATGTATAGGTAATACACAGAGCTACAGATGGGGGTACAGGTTAGTGGAGGTAATATGGAGGTAGAGTTAGTGACTATGTATAGGTAATAAACAGAGCTACAGATGGGGGTACAGGTTAGTGGAGGTAATATGGAGGTAGAGTTAGTGACTATGTATAGGTAATACACAGAGCTACAGATGGGGGTACAGGTTAGTGGAGGTAATATGTAGGTAGAGTTAGTGACTATGTATAGGTAATACACAGAGCTACAGATGGGGGTACAGGTTAGTGGAGGTCATATGGAGGTAGAGTTAGTGACTATGTATAGGTAATACACAGAGCTACAGATGGGGGTACAGGTTAGTGGAGGTCATATGGAGGTAGAGTTAGTGACTATGTATAGGTAATACACAGAGCTACAGATGGGGGTACAGGTTAGTGGAGGTAATATGTAGGTAGAGTTAGTGACTATGTATAGGTAATACACAGAGCTACAGATGGGGGTACAGGTTAGTGACTATGTATAGGTAATACACAGCAGGTGTTCCTTTCATCTTTTATTTTGTATTTTTGTAAAGGACATACTGTTGAGATTTTTACAATTTCGTGGTTTCCAATTGGTAGTTAGTCTTGTCCCATCACTGCAACTCCCGTACGAACTCAGGAGAGGCGAAGGTCGACAGCCAACGCGTCCTCCGAAACACGACCCCCCCGCCAAGCCACACTGCTTCTCGACACACTGCTCGCTTAACCCGGAAGCCAGCCGCACCAATGTGTCGTCGGAAACACAGTACATCTTTGATTGATTGATTGATGAGATACTCTACCTCAGGCGAGCAAAACCTCGAGACTTCCTTGAATCTGATTTTGCGCACCAGCTGTTATTTACAAATAGACACAGACCTCCACCCCCTTGTCTTACCGGAGGCAGCTGTTTTGTCTTGCCGAAGCACGGAAACACGGCCTGTTGGGCCTAACCCTGACCCTGAGGCAGCTGTTCTGTCTCAGCGTACAGAGGCCTGTTAGGCCTAACCCTGACCCTGAGGCAGCTGTTCTGTCTCAGCGTACAGAGGCCTGTTAGGCCTAACCCTGACCCGGAGGCAGCTGTTCTGTCTCAGCGTACAGAGGCCTGTTAGGCCTAACCCTGACCCTGAGGCAGCTGTTCTGTCTCAGCGTACAGAGGCCTGTTAGGCCTAACCCTGACCCTGAGGCAGCTGTTCTGTCTCAGCTTACAGATGCCTGTTAGGCCTAACCCTGACCCGGAGGCAGCTGTTCTGTCTCAGCGTACAGAGGCCTGTTAGGCCTAACACTGACCCGGAGGCAGCTGTTCTGTCTCAGCGTACAGAGAGGCCTGTTAGGCCTAACCCTGACCCTGAGGCAGCTGTTCTGTCTCAGCGTACAGAGGCCTGTTAGGCCTAACCCTGACCCTGAGGCAGCTGTTCTGTCTCAGCGTACAGAGGCCTGTTAGGCCTAACCCTGACCCGGAGGCAGCTGTTCTGTCTCAGCGTACAGAGGCCTGTTAGGCCTAACACTGACCCGGAGGCAGCTGTTCTGTCTTAGCGTACAGAGAGGCCTGTTAGGCCTAACCCTGACCCTGAGGCAGCTGTTCTGTCTCAGCGTACAGAGGCCTGTTAGGCCTAACCCTGACCCTGAGGCAGCTGTTCTGTCTCAGCTTACAGAGGCCTGTTAGGCCTAACCCTGACCCGGAGGCAGCTGTTCTGTCTCAGCGTACAGAGGCCTGTTAGGCCTAACACTGACCCGGAGGCAGCTGTTCTGTCTCAGCGTACAGAGAGGCCTGTTAGGCCTAACACTGACCCGGAGGCAGCTGTTCTGTCTCAGCGTACAGAGAGGCCTGTTAGGCCTAACCCTGACCCTGAGGCAGCTGTTCTGTCTTGCCGATGCTCGGAAACACAGCGTACAGAGGCCTGTTTTGATCTGGATTTCTCCTGCTGCTCCTCAGCCGGTCGCCGCCCCTCAGCCGGTCGCCGCCCCTCAGCCAGTACATTTCTGAGCTGCCAGTTACCTCTATGCTCAGGCGCTCCCTCAACATTATCAGGACAGAGAAACCAGACACACGCTCTATCAACATTATCAGGACAGAGAAACCAGACACACGTTCCCTCAACATGAGCAGGACAGAGAAACCAGACACACGCTCATTGCTCACATGGAGCACTCCAAACAGAAGACACTGAAGGAGGCCGTAGTGGAGAGACGGGGCGGAGGCCGTAGTGGAGAGACGGGGCGGAGGCCGTAGTGGAGAGACGGGGCGGAGGCCGTAGTGGAGAGACGGGGCGGAGGCCGTAGTGGAGAGACGGGGCGGAGGCCGTAGTGGAGAGACGGGGCGGAGGCCGTAGTGCAGAGACGTGGCGGAGGCCCCAGTGGAGAGACGGGGCGGAGGCCCCAGTGGAGAGACGGGGCGGAGGCCCCAGTGGAGAGACGGGGCGGAGGCTCCAGTGGAGAGACGGGGCGGAGGCCCCAGTGCAGAGACGGGGCGGAGGCCCCAGTGGAGAGACGGGGCGGAGGCCCCAGTGGAGAGACACACACCCCTCCCCCCTTTTCTCAACATTATAAATTATACTCAAGACACATTATCGTCTCAATATCTGAGATGGTTTTCACTGACAGTCTCAACTCAGTAATCAGCTAGGTTTATTGCCACCTGCCCTGCAGAAATTGCGGGCTTCCCAATAGGCATATGCCTACGAGCTTGTGATCTGAATCAATCTACAGGTATTGTTTTTAAAGAAGCTTACTGATCCCTGATTCCCCTGTGGAGGGAAGTATTTTTGAATGATTTTCTTTCTTTCTGTAGAGACCCACCCCAATGCCATTTCTCTCCTGTTTTATTGGTTTTCATATCAACTTTCTTTCGTTGTCCAGAAGACAAAGGCACAATCCTGGTTAAATTATCAACCCATCCTGGTTATATTATCAACCCATCCTGGTTATATTATCGACCCATCCTGGTCATATTATCGACCCGTCCTGGTCATATTATCGACCCGTCCTGGTCATATTATCGACCCGTCCTGGTCATATTATTAACCCGTCCTGGTCTTGTTATCGACCCATCCTGGTCTTGTTATCAACCCATCCTGATCATATTATCGACCCGTCCTGGTCATATTATCGACCCATCCTGGTCATATCAACCCATCCTGATCATATTATCGACCCGTCCTGGTCATATTATCGACCCATCCTGGTCATATCAACCCATCCTGGTCATATTATCAACCCATCCTGGTCATGTTATCAACCCATATTATCAACCCATCCTGGTTATATTATCAACCCATCCTGGTTATATTATCAACCCATCCTGGTCATGTTATCAACCCATATTATCAACCCATCCTGGTCATATTATTATCAACCCATCCTGGTCCTGTTATCAACCTATCCTGGTCATATAATCAACCCATCCTTGTCATATAATCAACCCATCCTAGTCATATAATCAACCCATCCTGGTCATATTATTATCAACCCATCCTGGTCGTATTGGGAGTACTGGAGTTTTTGGGGGTAATGGAGGACCGGAGTTGGACTGTGCATTCATATCTCTCTCTCGATCTTTATCTCTCTCTTTCTTTCTCTCATGATCCCTCTTATACAATCCCTCTCTCTCCCCCAGGCCACACCGTCCAAACTGGAGCAGAGGCCTTCGTCTTGGTCTCGTAGAAGCATGCCTTCCCCAGGTAAGGACTTGTCTTTGGCCCAGTGAGACCGCCTATAAAAACACTCCCATTTCATTTGCCAAATGGTAAGATTATAATTCCCATCCTCTCCATACCAGCTCTCTATCACCTATTCTAGATCAGCCTACTGTCTATCACCTAGTCTAGATCAGCCTACTGTCTATCACCTAGTCTAGATCAGCCTACTGTCTATCACCTAGTCTAGATCAGCCTACTGTCTATCACCTAGTCTAGATCAGCCTACTGTCTATCACCTAGTCTAGATCAGCCTACTGTCTATCACCTAGTCTAGATCAGCCTACTGTCTATCACCTAGTCTAGATCAGCCTACTGTCTATCACCTAGTCTAGATCAGCCTACTGTCTATCACCTAGTCTAGATCAGCCGTCAGTTTAACACTGTGAGGGCAGCTAATATCTCTCCTCTCTCTATCCACTCTTTCTCTCCCCTCTCTTTGTCTTTCTAATTGCCAGTAGTTGTATGTTTCAGAGGGAGGTGATGAGAGGAAGTACACTGACTCTGTGTGTACACCTTAACTACTTCTTCTCTCAGATTTGACAGAAGAAAGCTTCCGTGCATCTAAGAAGAGGTCTTCAACCCAGAAGACCAAGAGTTCAGGAAGCAGGAGAGATGGACCATCAGGTAGATAGTCATCCTTAGAGTCAGTCAGGACACAGTCGTCCTTAGAGTCGGTCAGGACACAGTCGTCCTTAGAGTCGGTCAGGACACAGTCGTCCTTAGAGTCGGTCAGGACACAGTCGTCCTTAGAGCCGGTCAGGACACAGTCGTCCTTAGTCGGTCAGGACACAGTCGTCCTTAGAGTCGGTCAGGACACAGTCATCCTTAGAGTCGGTCAGGAGACACAGTATTATTATATCTGTGTTGTCTGGACCTCACAGTATTATATATCTGTGTTGTCTGGACCTCACAGTATTATTATATCTGTGTTGTCTGGACCTCACAGTATTATTATATCTGTGTTGTCTGGACCTCACAGTATTATTATATCTGTGTTGTCTGGACCTCACAGTATTATATATCTGTGTTGTCTGGACCTCACAGTATTATTATATCTGTGTTGTCTGGACCTCACAGTATTATTATATCTGTGTTGTCTGGACCTCACAGTATTATTATATCTGTGTTGTCTGGACCTCACAGTATTATTATATCTGTGTTGTCTGGACCTCACAGTATTATTATATCTGTGTTGTCTGGACCTCACAGTATTATTATATCTGTGTTGTCTGGACCTGGCCTCACTTTTCCTCTTTGCTTGCTGTCACTCTGTCTGTGTGTCTCTGTCTGTGTGTCTCTGTCTGTGTGTCTCTGTCTGTGTCTCTGTCTGTGTGTCTCTGTCTGTGTGTTTCTGTCTGTGTGTCTCTGTCTGTGTGTCATTGTGTGTCTCTGTCTGTGTGTCATTGTGTGTCTCTGTCTGTGTGTCTCTGTCTGTGTGTCTCTGTCTGTGTGTCTCTGTCTGTGTGTCTCTGTCTGTGTTTCTCTGTCTGTGTGTCATTGTGTGTTTCTGTCTGTGTGTCTCTGTCTGTGTGTCATTGTGTGTCTCTGTCTGTGTGTCTCTGTCTGTGTGTCTATGTCTGTGTGTCTCTGTCTGTGTGTCTCTGTCTGTGTGTCATTGTGTGTCTCTGTCTGTGTGTCTCTGTCTGTGTGTCTCTGTCTGTGTGTCATTGTGTGTCTCTGTCTGTGTGCCTCTGTCTGTGTGTCATTGTGTGTCTCTGTCTGTGTGCCTCTGTCTGTGTGTCATTGTGTGTCTCTGTCTGTGTGCCTCTGTCTGTGTGTCATTGTGTGTCTCTGTCTGTGTGCCTCTGTCTGTGTGTGTCTCTGTCATTGTGTGTCTGTGTTTCTCTGTCTGTGTGTGTCTGTGTCTGTGTGTGTTGTGTCTTGCTGTGCTGTGCCATACACCTTGCCACACTCAGAGGCCAGCAGTGCCTACAGAGAGGTTCTGGACATGCAGAAGGAGATGGTTCGGTCTTTAACAGAGCAGAACCAGGCCCTGGGGGCAGACAGGAGGGTGCTGGAGCAGAGGTGTACAGAACAGAGCCTGCAGCTGCAGAGGAGCCACCAGAGGGTCCAGAGTCTGGAGCGGGAACTCAGCAAGGCCCCTGTCCCTACAGCAGGTGGGGTGGATACTGGGGGGTGAGGGGGCAAGAGGGGAGAGGACCTAAGGTGGGGTGGAAGGGGGGGACAAGGAGAGAAAAACCCTGGGTCCGTGAGAGACAGGAGGGGAGGAGGTGAGAGACTGGGGCCATTGAGAGACTGGGGGCCGTGAGAGACAGAAGGGGAGAGACTGGGGGCCGTGAGAAACTGGGTAGGGGAGGGGAGAGACAGGGGGCTGTGAGAGACGGGGTAGGGGAGGGGAGAGACTGGGGACCTACAACCCGGCTATGGAAGCCAGCTCTCAGGATTTCTCAGTTTGTTATCAACTGGATCTCTGGATGTACCTGGATAAGAGGTGTTCTGCATTGTACTTCCTGTGTGGACCAGACACTGACTGTAGCTCCCCCTGTAGGTGAACAGGCAGAGCTGCTGAGTCTGAGGCAGCAAGCCCAGGAGGTGGTAGACGAGAACGACAGCCTGAAGATGACCGTCCATCGCCTCAACGTGGAGCTCAGCCGCTACCAGACACGTTTCAGACCCCTGGGCAAAGAAGAGGTAACTATAACTACCCTAACTATAACTACCCTAACTATACCTACCCTAACTATAACTATAACTACCCTAACTATACCTACCCTAACTATAACTACCCTAACTATAACTATAACTACCCTAACTATAACTATAACTATACTGTACCTACCCAAACTATACCTACCCTAACTATAACTACCAGACAGCCCTGGGCAAAGAAGAGGTAACTATAACTACCCTAACTATAACTACCCTAACTATAACTATACCTACCCTAACTATAACTATACCTACCCTAATTATAACTACCCTAACTATACCTACCCTAACTATAGTAGTTATAGTTAGGGTAGGTATAGTTAGGGTAGTTATAATTAGGGTAGGTATAGTTATAGTTAGGGTAGGTATAGTTATAGTTAGGGTAGTTATAGTTATAGTTAGGGTAGGTATAGTTAGGGTAGTTATAGTTAGGGTAGGTATAGTTAGGGTAGTTATAGTTAGGGTAGGTATAGTTAGGGTAGTCCCTAACTATACCTACCCTAACTATAACTACCCTAACTATACCTACCCTAACTATAACTACCCTAACTATAACTATAACTACCCTAACTATAACTATACCTACCCTAACTATAACTATACCTACCCTAATTATAACTACCCTAACTATACCTACCCTAACTATAACTACCCTAACTATACCTACCCTAACTATAACTATAACTACCCTAACTATACCTACCCTAACTATAACTACCCTAACTATAACTATAACTACCCTAACTATAACTATACCTACCCTAACTATAACTATACCTAACCTAATTATAACTACCCTAACTATACCTACCCTAACTATAACTATACCTACCCTAACTATAACTATACCTACCCTAACTATAACTATAACTATACTGTACCTACCCAAACTATACCTACCCGAACTATAACTATAACTACCCTAACTATAACTACCAGACAGCCCTGGGCAAAGAAGAGGTAACTATAACTACCCTAACTATAACTACCCTAACTATGTGGTTCTGGATGTATTGATGTACCCTAGTTACTGTAGTGTTGTGGTTCTGGATGTATTGATGTATCCTAGTTACTGTAGTGTTGTGGTTCTGGATGTATTGATGTACTGTAGTTACTGTAGTGTTGTGGTTCTGGATGTATTGATGTACCCTAGTTACTGTAGTGTTGTGGTTCTGGATGTATTGATGTACTGTAGTTACTGTAGTAATGTGGTTCTGGATGTATAGATGTTCTGTAGTTACTGTAGTGTTGTGGTTCTGGATGTATTGATGTACCCTAGTTACTGTAGTGTTGTGGTTCTGGATGTATTGATGTACTGTAGTTACTGTAGTGTTGTGGTTCTGGATGTATTGATGTACCCTAGTTACTGTAGTAATGTGGTTCTGGATGTATAGATGTTCTGTAGTTACTGTAGTGTTGTGGTTCTGGATGTATTGATGTACCCTAGTTACTGTAGTGTTGTGGTTCTGGATGTATAGATGTACTGTAGTTACTGTAGTGTTGTGGTTCTGGATGTATTGATGTACCCTAGTTACTGTAGTAATGTGGTTCTGGATGTATTGATGTACTGTAGTTACTGTAGTGTTGTGGTTCTGGATGTATTGATGTACCCTAGTTACTGTAGTAATGTGGTTCTGGATGTATTGATGTACCCTAGTTACTGTAGTAATGTGGTTCTGGATGTATTGATGTACTGTAGTTACTGTAGTAATGTGGTTCTGGATGTATTGATGTACTGTAGTTACTGTAGTGTTGTGGTTCTGGATGTATTGATGTACCCTAGTTACTGTAGTAATGTGGTTCTGGATGTATTGATGTACCCTAGTTACTGTAGTAATGTGGTTCTGGATGTATTGATGTACTGTAGTTACTGTAGTGTTGTGGTTCTGGATGTATTGATGTACTGTAGTAATGTGGTCCTGGATGTATAGATGTACTGTAGTAATGTGGTTCTGGATGTATAGATGTACTGTAGTTACTGTAGTGTTGTGGTTCTGGATGTATTGATGTACTGTAGTTACTGTAGTGTTGTGGTTCTGGATGTATTGATGTACTGTAGTTACTGTAGTGTTGTGGTTCTGGATGTATAGATGTACTGTAGTTACTGTAGTAATGTGGTTCTGGATGTATTGATGTTCTGTAGTTACTGTAGTAATGTGGTTCTGGATGTATTAATGTACCCTAGTTACTGTAGTGATGTGGTTCTGGATGTATTGATGTACTGTAGTTACTGTAGTGTTGTGGTTCTGGATGTATTGATGTACTGTAGTAATGTGGTTCTGGATGTATAGATGTACTGTAGTAATGTGGTTCTGGATGTATTGATGTACCCTAGTTACTGTAGTAATGTGGTTCTGGATTTATTGATGTACTGTAGTAATGTGGTTCTGGATGTATAGATGTACTGTAGTTACTGTAGTGTTGTGGTTCTGGATGTATTGATGTACTGTAGTTACTGTAGTGTTGTGGTTCTGGATGTATTGATGTACTGTAGTTACTGTAGTGTTGTGGTTCTGGATGTATTGATGTACTGTAGTAATGTGGTTCTGGATGTATTGATGTACTGTAGTTACTGTAGTGTTGTGGTTCTGGATGTATTGATGTACTGTAGTAATGTGGTTCTGGATGTATTGATGTACTGTAGTTACTGTAGTGTTGTGGTTCTGGATGTATAGATGTACCCTAGTTACTGTAGTGTTGTGGTTCTGGATGTATTGATGTTCTGTAGTAATGTGGTTCTGGATGTATTGATGTACTGTAGTTACTGTAGTGTTGTGGTTCTGGATGTATAGATGTACTGTAGTTACTGTAGTGTTGTGGTTCTGGATGTATTGATGTACTGTAGTTACTGTAGTGTTGTGGTTCTGGATGTATTGATGTACCCTAGTTACTGTAGTGTTGTGGTTCTGGATGTATTGATGTACCCTAGTTACTGTAGTGTTGTGGTTCTGGATGTATTGATGTACTGTAGTTACTGTAGTGTTGTGGTTCTGGATGTATTGATGTACTGTAGTTACTGTAGTGTTGTGGTTCTGGATGTATTGATGTACTGTAGTTACTGTAGTGTTGTGGTTCTGGATGTATTGATGTACTGTAGTTACTGTAGTGTTGTGGTTCTGGATGTATTGATGTACTGTAGTTACTGTAGTGTTGTGGTTCTGGATGTATTGATGTACTGTAGTTACTGTAGTGTTGTGGTTCTGGATGTATAGATGTTCTGTAGTTACTGTAGTGTTGTGGTTCTGGATGTATAGATGTTCTGTAGTTACTGTAGTGTTGTGGTTCTGGATGTATAGATGTTCTGTAGTTACTGTAGTGTTGTGGTTCTGGATGTATAGATGTTCTGTAGTTACTGTAGTAATGTGGTTCTGGATGTATTGATGTACTGTAGTTACTGTAGTGATGTGGTTCTGGATGTATAGATGTTCTGTAGTTACTGTAGTGTTGTGGTTCTGGATGTATAGATGTTCTGTAGTTACTGTAGTGTTGTGGTTCTGGATGTATAGATGTACTGTAGTGTTGTGGTTCTGGATGTATAGATGTACCCTAGTTACTGTAGTAATGTGGTTCTGGATGTATAGATGTACTGTAGTTACTGTAGTGTTGTGGTTCTGGATGTATTGATGTACCCTAGTTACTGTAGTAATGTGGTTCTGGATGTATTGATGTACTGTAGTTACTGTAGTAATGTGGTTCTGGATGTATAGATGTACCCTAGTTACTGTAGTGTTGTGGTTCTGGATGTATTGATGTACTGTAGTTACTGTAGTGTTGTGGTTCTGGATGTATTGATGTACCCTAGTTACTGTAGTGTTGTGGTTCTGGATGTATAGATGTACTGTAGTGTTGTGGTTCTGGATGTATAGATGTACCCTAGTTACTGTAGTGTTGTGGTTCTGGATGTATAGATGTACTGTAGTTACTGTAGTGTTGTGGTTCTGGATGTATAGATGTACTGTAGTTACTGTAGTGTTGTGGTTCTGGATGTATTGATGTACCCTAGTTACTGTAGTAATGTGGTTCTGGATGTATTGATGTACTGTAGTTACTGTAGTGTTGTGGTTCTGGATGTATTGATGTACCCTAGTTACTGTAGTAATGTGGTTCTGGATGTATTGATGTACTGTAGTTACTGTAGTGTTGTGGTTCTGGATGTATTGATGTACTGTAGTGTTGTGGTTCTGGATGTATATATGTACTGTAGTTACTGTAGTAATGTGGTTCTGGATGTATTGATGTACTGTAGTTACTGTAGTGTTGTGGTTCTGGATGTATTGATGTACTGTAGTTACTGTAGTAATGTGGTTCTGGATGTATTGATGTACTGTAGTTACTGTAGTGTTGTGGTTCTGGATGTATTGATGTACCCTAGTTACTGTAGTAATGTGGTTCTGGATGTATTGATGTTCTGTAGTAATGTGGTTCTGGATGTATTGATGTACTGTAGTTACTGTAGTGTTGTGGTTCTGGATGTATTGATGTACCCTAGTTACTGTAGTGTTGTGGTTCTGGATGTATATATGTACTGTAGTTACTGTAGTAATGTGGTTCTGGATGTATTGATGTACTGTAGTAATGTGGTTCTGGATGTATATATGTACTGTAGTTACTGTAGTAATGTGGTTCTGGATGTATTGATGTACTGTAGTAACTGTAGTGTTGTGGTTCTGGATGTATTGATGTACCCTAGTTACTGTAGTAATGTGGTTCTGGATGTATTGATGTACCCTAGTTACTGTAGTAATGTGGTTCTGGATGTATTGATGTACTGTAGTTACTGTAGTGTTGTGGTTCTGGATGTATTGATGTACCCTAGTTACTGTAGTAATGTGGTTCTGGATGTATTGATGTACTGTAGTTACTGTAGTGTTGTGGTTCTGGATGTATTGATGTACTGTAGTTACTGTAGTGTTGTGGTTCTGGATGTATAGATGTACTGTAGTTACTGTAGTGTTGTGGTTCTGGATGTATAGATGTACCCTAGTTACTGTAGTAATGTGGTTCTGGATGTATTGATGTACTGTAGTTACTGTAGTAATGTGGTTCTGGATGTATAGATGTACCCTAGTTACTGTAGTGTTGTGGTTCTGGATGTATTGATGTACTGTAGTTACTGTAGTGTTGTGGTTCTGGATGTATTGATGTACTGTAGTTACTGTAGTGTTGTGGTTCTGGATGTATTGATGTACCCTAGTTACTGTAGTGTTGTGGTTCTGGATGTATTGATGTACCCTAGTTACTGTAGTGTTGTGGTTCTGGATGTATTGATGTACTGTAGTTACTGTAGTGTTGTGGTTCTGGATGTATAGATGTACTGTAGTTACTGTAGTGTTGTGGTTCTGGATGTATTGATGTACCCTAGTTACTGTAGTGTTGTGGTTCTGGATGTATTGATGTACTGTAGTTACTGTAGTAATGTGGTTCTGGATGTATTGATGTACTGTAGTTACTGTAGTAATGTGGTTCTGGATGTATAGATGTACTGTAGTTACTGTAGTGTTGTGGTTCTGGATGTATTGATGTACCCTAGTTACTGTAGTAATGTGGTTCTGGATGTATAGATGTACTGTAGTTACTGTAGTGTTGTGGTTCTGGATGTATTGATGTACTGTAGTTACTGTAGTGTTGTGGTTCTGGATGTATAGATGTTCTGTAGTAATGTGGTTCTGGATGTATCGATGTACCCTAGTTACTGTAGTGTTGTGGTTCTGGATGTATTGATGTACTGTAGTTACTGTAGTGTTGTGGTTCTGGATGTATAGATGTACCCTAGTTACTGTAGTGTTGTGGTTCTGGATGTATCGATGTACTGTAGTTACTGTAGTGTTGTGGTTCTGGATGTATTGATGTACTGTAGTTACTGTAGTGTTGTGGTTCTGGATGTATTGATGTACTGTAGTTACTGTAGTGTTGTGGTTCTGGATGTATTGATGTACCCTAGTTACTGTAGTGTTGTGGTTCTGGATGTATTGATGTACCCTAGTTACTGTAGTGTTGTGGTTCTGGATGTATTGATGTACTGTAGTTACTGTAGTGTTGTGGTTCTGGATGTATTGATGTACCCTAGTTACTGTAGTGTTGTGGTTCTGGATGTATTGATGTACTGTAGTTACTGTAGTGTTGTGGTTCTGGATGTATTGATGTACTGTAGTGTTGTGGTTCTGGATGTATTGATGTACCCTAGTTACTGTAGTGTTGTGGTTCTGGATGTATTGATGTACTGTAGTTACTGTAGTAATGTGGTTCTGGATGTATTGATGTACCCTAGTTACTGTAGTGTTGTGGTTCTGGATGTATTGATGTACCCTAGTTACTGTAGTGTTGTGGTTCTGGATGTATTGATGTACCCTAGTTACTGTAGTGTTGTGGTTCTGGATGTATTGATGTTCTGTAGTAATGTGGTTCTGGATGTATAGATGTACCCTAGTTACTGTAGTGTTGTGGTTCTGGATGTATAGATGTTCTGTAGTAATGTGGTTCTGGATGTATCGATGTACCCTAGTTACTGTAGTGTTGTGGTTCTGGATGTATAGATGTACCCTAGTTACTGTAGTGTTGTGGTTCTGGATGTATTGATGTACCCTAGTTACTGTAGTGTTGTGGTTCTGGGTGTATTGATGTACCCTAGTTACTGTAGTGTTGTGGTTCTGGATGTATAGATGTTCTGTAGTAATGTGGTTCTGGATGTATCGATGTACCCTAGTTACTGTAGTGTTGTGGTTCTGGATGTATAGATGTACCCTAGTTACTGTAGTGTTGTGGTTCTGGATGTATTGATGTACTGTAGTTACTGTAGTAATGTGGTTCTGGATGTATTAATGTACCCTAGTTACTGTAGTGTTGTGGTTCTGGATGTATAGATGTACTGTAGTAATGTGGTTCTGGATGTATAGATGTACTGTAGTAATGTGGTTCTGGATGTATATATGTACTGTAGTAATGTGGTTCTGGATGTATAGGTGTTCTGTAGTAACGTGGTTCTGGATGTATAGATGTACTGTAGTAATGTGGTTCTGGATGTATAGATTTACTGTAGTAATGTGGTTCTGGATGTGTAGATGTACTGTAGTAATATTTTCTCTCCATGTCTTTCAGAGCTCCAGGACCCATGGCCTGCCACTTAAAGGATCTGCTCCTCCCTGGCTGGTCAGTCACTCAGACATTCTCATGGATTCCTCCTCTAGAAACAGTGGCATTGTCTTCTGCTATGTATACCAGTGAATTATGAGCCCTATCCTTAGCTACCCTCAGCGATCCTTAGCTATCCCTGGCGATCCTTAGCTGTCCCCGGCGATCCTTAGCTACCCTCAGCGATCCTTAGCTATCCCTGGCGATCCTTAGCTACCCTCAGCGATCCTTAGCTATCCCCGGCGATCCTTAGCTACCCTCAGCGATCCTTAGCTATCCCTGGCGATCCTTAGCTACCCTCAGCGATCCTTAGCTGTCCCTGGCGATCCTTAGCTATCCCTGGCGATCCTTAGCTTTCCCTGGCGATCCTTAGCTATCCCTGTTAATCCTTAACTATCCCTGTTGATCCTTAGCTACCCTCAGCGATCCTTAGCTGTCCCTGGCGATCCTTAGCTATCCCTGGCGATCCTTAGCTTTCCCTGGCGATCCTTAGCTATCCCTGTTAATCCTTAACTATCCCTGTTGATCCTTATCTATCCCTGGTGATCCTTAGCTGTCCCTGGCGATCCTTAGCTATCCCTGGCGATCCTTAGCTTTCCCTGGCGATCCTTAGCTATCCCTGTTGATCCTTAACTATCCCTGTTGATCCTTAGCTATCCCTGGTGATCCTTAGCTATCCCTGGTGATCCTTAGCTATCCCTGGCGATCCTTAGCTATACCTGGCGATCCTTAGCTATCCCCGGCGATCCTTAGCTATCCCCGGCGATCCTTAGCTATCCCAGGCGATCCTTAGCTATCCCTGGCGATCCTTAGCTATCCCCGGCGATCCTTAGCTATCCCTGACGATCCTTAGCTATCCCCGGCGATCCTTAGCTATCCCCGGCGATCCTTAGCTATCCCTGGCAATCCTTAGCGATCCTTAGGGCTCAGACACACCAATAGCGTTTGCTGGCCGAGAGTACTTAGCACCTCTGAACGTAATTTGCGAACCGATTGCTATCCTTAGCAATCCTTGGTCTACCCAAGCCTATTGTAAATCAGACAGTGCATTTAGATTAACAAGAATATAATCTTTTAAGTCTCACACTTTTCGCCCTGAATGTGGATCTAGCGTTTGTCTGCCGATCATTTCAGAGCGCTGTGTTTTCACTGTAGACAACTGACTGCCAACATTTTTCACGCGACTCTACATGTATAATCGGTGCGCCCTTGGTTCGAAAATTACGTTCAAAGGTACTGAGTACTATCGGCCAGAAAACACTATTGGTATGTCTGAGCCCTTAGCGTTCCTTAGTGTTCCTTAGCAATCCTCAGCAATTCTAATATCCTAAACTGTTGTTTGTTCTTCACTGATGTCAGAACTGTCACATTAGCAAAGCCAGGGACTCTCTTCTCCTCTCTCCTCTTCGCCCCTCTCGTCCCCTCCCCTCTTATCCTCTCTCCTCCCCTCCTCTCTTCTCCTCTCTCCTCCCCTCTTCTTCCTTCTCTCTCTCCTCCCCTGATATCTGATGTACTCAGTACAGTGGGTGTTCTCTCTCTCCTCCCCTGATATCTGATGTACTCACTACAGTGGGTGTTCTCTCTCTCCTCCCCTGATATCCGATGTACTGAGTACAGTGGTTGTTCTCTCTATCTCTCCTCCCCTGATATCTGATGTACTCACTATAGTGGGTGTTCTATCTCTCCTCCCCTGATATCTGATGTACTCACTACAGTGGGTGTTCTCTCTCTCCTCTCTCCTCCCCTGATATCTGATGTACTCAGTACAGTGGGTGTTCTCTCTCTCCTCCCCTGATATCTGATGTACTCACTACAGTGGGTGTTCTCTCTGTCTCTCTCCTCCCCTGATATCTGATGTACTCACTACAGTGGGTGTTCTCTCTCTCTCTCTCTCTCTCCTCTCTCCTCCCCTGATATCTGATGTACTCACTATAGTGGGTGTTCTCTCTCTCCTCCCCTGATATCTGATGTACTCACTACAGTGGGTGTTCTCTCTCTCTCTGTTTCTCATCTCTATATATCTATTTCATGTTCCCTGTGAGATCCTCTGGCAGTCTTTAGTAATTAGCTTTGCGTTGTTAGGATTTCTGAAAATGTTTGAGTAAAGTTTTATGGACGGGGGTTCCCGGACACAGATTGAGATTCTCCATTGAGTTTCCAGTCCAGGATGAGGCTGAATCTGTGTCCTGGAAACCAGCGCTGGGTGTCTAAACTCTAACGTCTGTTTTCATCCTTTCTGTCTTCCAGCTGGACATGAAGTATTTATCTCCATTGTTGTTGTCTTATGAAGACCGGCTCACTGAGAAAGATGCTCTCCTGCAGGCCTCGGAGGTAAGAGTGTGTGTGTGTGTGTGTGTGTGTGTGTGTGTGTGCGTTTCTTTGCGTGTTTTGTATTAGTGTCACCCTGTTATTCTCTTGTTTAATATCTTTATGCTTTTTAAATGTGTTATGGTCTATTTAAAAGAGAAACACGAGAGAGTTATTAGGAGCCATTGAAAATGCATCATGCTCAGCCAGTATATTAAAGTGTGGGGTGAAAACATCCAATGAAGGTGATTTAAGGACATAGAGAGAGGCCTGGTCTACCCAGGCTCTGGTTGAAATAGGCTCAGCTATGTCGCACTAAACTGATAGAGGCCTGGTCTTCCCAGGCTCTGGGTAAAATAGGCTCAGCTTTGTCCCACTAAACTGTTCGAGGCCTGGTCTACCCAGGCTCTGGGTAAAATAGGCTCAGCTTTGTCCCACTAACCTGTTCGAGGCCTGGTCTACCCAGGCTCTGGGTAAAATCGGCTCAACTATGTCACACTAAACTGATAGAGAGAGGCCTGGTCTACCCAGGCTCTGGTTGAAATAGGCTCAGCTTTGTCACACTAAACTGTTGGAGGCCTGGTCTACCCAGGCTCTGGTTGAAATAGGCTCAGCTATGTCCCACTAAACTGTTTGAGGCCTGGTCTTCCCAGGCTCTGGTTGAAATAGGCTCAGCTATGTCCCACTAAACTGTTTGAGGCCTGGTCTACTCAGGCTCTGGTTTAAAAAGGCTCAGATATGTCACAGTAAACTGTTCGAGGCCTGGTCTACCCAGGCTCTGGTTGAAATCGGCTCAGCTATGTCACACTAAACTGATAGAGAGAGGCCTGGTCTATCGAGGCTCTGGTTGAAATAGGCTCAGCTATGTCCCACTAAACTGGTCGAGGCCTGGTCTACCCAGGCTCTGGTTGAAATAGGCTCAGCTATGTCACACTAATCTGTTGGAGGCCTGGTCTACCCAGGCTCTGGTTGAAATAGGCTCAGCTATGTCACAGTAAACTGTTCGAGGCAGGGTCTACCCAGGCTCTAGTTGATATCGGCTCAGCTATGTCCGCCTAAACTGTTCGAGGCCTAGTCTACCCAGGCTCTAGTTGATATCGGCTCAGCTTTGTCCCACAAAACTGTTTGAGGCCTGGTCTACCCAGGTCTGGTTGAAATAGTCTCAGCTTTTTCCCACTAAACTGGTCGAGGCCTGGTCTACCCAGGCTCTGGTTGAAATCGGCTCAGCTATGTCCCACTAAACTACTCGAGGCCTGGTCTACCCAGGCTCTGGTTGAAATCGGCTCAGCTATGTCACACTAAACTGATAGAGAGAGGCGTGGTCTATCCAGGTTCTGGTTGAAATAGGCTCAGCTATGTCCCACTAAACTGTTTGAGACCTTGTCTACCCAGGCTCTGGTTGAAATAGGCTCAGCTTTGTCCCACTAAACTGTTCGAGGCCTGGTCTTCCCAGGCTCTGTTTGAAATAGGCTCAGCTATGTCACACTAAACTGTTCGAGGCCTGGTCTACCCAGGCTCTGGTTGAAATCGGCTCAGCTTTGTCCCACTAAACTTTTCGAGGCCTGGTCTACCCAGGTTCTGGTTGATATCGGCTCAGCTATGTCCCACTAAACTGCTCGAGGCCTGGTCTACCCAGGCTCTGGTTGTAATCGGCACAGCAATATCCTTCTAGACTGTTCAAGGCCTGGTCTACCCAGGCTCTGGTTGAAATCGGCTCAGCTTTGTCCCACTAAACTGTTCAAGGCCTGGTCTACCCAGGCTCTGGTTGAAATAGGCTCAGCTTTCTCCCACTAAACTGTTCGAGGCCTGGTCTACCGAGGCTCTGGTTGAAATAGCCGCAGCTATGTCCCACTAAATTGTTCGAGGCCTGGTCTACCCAGGCTCTGGTTAAAATAGGCTCAGCTTTGTCCCACTAAAATGTTTGAGGCCTGGTCTTCCCAGGCTCAGTGTAAAATATCCTCAGCGTTGTCCCACTAAACTGTTTGAGGCCTGGTCTACCCAGGCTCTGGTTGAAATAGGCTCAGCTATGTCACAGTAAACATTTTTAGGCCTGGTCTACCCAGGTTCTGGTTGATATCGGCTCAGCTATGTCCCACTAAACTGCTCGAGGCCTGGTCTACCCAGGCTCTGGTTGAAATAGGCTCAGCGTTGTCCCACTAAACTGTTCGTGGCCTGGTCTACCCAGGTCTGGTTGAAATAGGCTCAGCTATGTCACACGAAACTGATAGAGAGGGGCCTGGTCTATCCAGGCTCTGGTTGAAATAGGCTCAACTATGTCCCACTAAACTGTTCGAGGCCTGGTTGAAATAGGCTCAGCTTTGTCCCACTAAACTGTTCGAGGCCTTGTCTACCCAGGCTCTGGTTGAAATAGGCTCAGCTTTGTCCCACTAAACTGTTCGAGGCCTTGTCTTCCCAGGCTCTGTTTGAAATAGGCTCAGCTATGTCACACTAAACTGATAGAGAGCGGCCTGGTCTATCCAGGCTCTGGTTGAAATAGGCTCAGCTATGTCCCACTAAACTGTTCGAGGCCTGGTTGAAATAGGCTCAGCTTTGTCCCACTAAACTGTTCGAGGCCTGGTCTTCCCAGGCTCTGGGTAAAATAGTCTCAGCTTTCTCCCACTAAACTGTTTGAGGCCTTGTCTACCCAGGTCTGGTTGAAATAGGCTCAGCTATGTCACATGAAACTGTTGGAGGCCTGGTTTACCCAGGCTCTGGTTGAAATAGTCTCAGCTTTGTCCCACTAAACTGATCGAGGCCTGGTCTACCCAGGCTCTGGTTTAAATCTGCTCAACTTTCTCCCACTAAACTGTTCGAAGCCTGGTCTCCCCAGGCTCTGGTTGAAATCGGCTCAGCTATGTCCCACTAAACTGCTCGAGGCCTGGTCTACCCAGGCTCTGGTTGAAATAGGCTCAGCTTTATCCCACTAAAATGTTCCAGGCCTGGTCTTCCCAGGCTCTGGTTGAAATAGGCTCAGCTTTATCCCACTAAACTGTTCGAGGCCTGGTCTATCCAGTCTCTGGTTGAAATAGGCTCAGCTTTGTCTCACTACACTGTTCGAGGCCTGGTCTTCCCAGGCTCTGGTTGAAATAGGCTCAGCTTTATCCCACTAAACTGTTCGAGGCCTGGTCTATCCAGGCTCTGTTTGAAATCGGCTCAGTTATGTCCCACCAAACTGTTTGAGGCCTGGTCTACCCAGGCTCTGGTTGAAATAGGCTCAGCTATATCACAATAATCTGATAGAGACAGGCCTGGTCTACCCAGGTCTGGTTGAAATAGGCTCAGCTATGTCACACTAAACTGAAAGAGGCCTCGTCTACCCAGGCTCTGGTTGAAATCGGCTCAGTTATGTCACACTAAACTGTTCGAGGCCTGCTCTACCCAGGTCCGGTTGAAATAGGCACAGCTATGTCACACAAAGCTGTTTGAAATAGGCACAACTTTGTCCCACTAAACTGGTCAAGGCCTGGTCTACCTACCCAGGCTCTGGTTGAAAAAGGCTCAGCTTTGTCCCACTAATCTATTCGAGGCCTGGTCTACCCAGGCTCTGGTTGAAATAGGCTCAGCTTTGTAACACTAAACTGCTCGAGGCCTGGTCTACCCAGGCTCTGGTTGAAATAGGCTCAGCTATGTCCCACTAAACTGTTCGAGGACTGGTCCACCCAGGCTCTGGTTGAAATAGGCTCAGCTTTATCCCACTAAAATGTTCCAGGCCTGGTCTTCCCAGGCTCTGGTTGAAATAGGCTCAGCTTTGTTCCACAAAACTGTTCGAGGCCTGCTCTTCCCAGGTCTGGTTGAAATCCGCTCAGTTATGTCACACTAAACTGTTCGAGGCCTGCTCTTCCCAGGTCTGGTTGAAATAGGCACAGCTATGTCACACGAAACTGTTTGAAATAGGCTCAACTTTGTCCCACTAAACTGGTCGAGGCCTGGTCTACCCAGGCTCTGGTGTAAATTGGCTCAGCTATGTCACACTAAACTGTTCGAGGCCTGGTCTACCCAGGTCTGGTTGAAATAGGCACAGCTATGTCACACGAAGCTGTTTGAAATAGGCTCAACTTTGTCCCACTAAACTGGTCGAGGACTGGTCTACCTACCCAGGCTCTGGTTGAAAAAGGCTCAGCTTTGTCCCACTAAACTGTTCGAGGCCTGGTCTTCCCAGGCTCTGGTTGAAATAGGCTCAGCTTTGTCCCACTAAACTGTTTGAGGCCTGGTCTACCCAGGCTCTGGTTGAAATAGGCTCAGCTATGTCCCACTAACTTGTTCGAGGCCTGGTCTTTCCAGGCTCTGGTTGAATTAGGCTCAGCTTTGTCCCACAAAACTGTTCGAGGCCTGGTCTTCCCTGGCTCTGGTTGAAATAGGCTCAGCTATGTCCCACTAAACTGTTCGAGGCCTGGTCTACCCAGGTCTGCTTGAAATAGGCTCAGCTATGTCACACTAAACTGATAGAGAGAGGCCTGGTCTACCCAGGCTCTGGTTGAAATAGGCTCAGCTTTGTCCCACTAAACTGTTCTAGGCCAGGTCTTCCCAGGCTCTGGTTGAAATAGGCTCAGCTTTGTCCCACTAAACTGTTCGAGGCCTGGTCTACCCAGGCTCTGGTTGAAATAGGCTCAGCTATGTCCCACTTAACTGTTCGAGGCCTGATCTACCCAGGCTCTGGTTGAAATAGGGTCAGCTATGTCACACTAAACTGGTCGAGGCCTGGTCTACCTACCCAGGCTCTTGTTGAATTAGGCTCAGCTATGTCACACTAATCTGTTGGAGGCCTGGTCTACCCAGGCTCTGGTTGAAATCGGCTCAGGTATGTCCCACCAAACTGTTTGAGGCCTGGTCTACCCAGGCTCTGGTTTAAATAGGCTCAGCTATGTCCCACTAAACTGTTGGAGGCCTGGTCTACCCAGGCTCTGGTTGAAATAGGCTCAGCTTTGTCCCACTAAACTGTTCGATGCCTGGTCTACCCAGGCTCTGGTTGAAATAGGCTCAGCTATGTCCCACTAAACTGTTCGAGGCCTGATCTACCCAGGCTCTGATTGATATCGGCTCAGCTATGTCACACTAAACTGTTTGAGGCCTGGTCTACCCAGGTCTGGTTGAAATAGTCTCCGCTTTTTCCCACTAAACTGATCGAGGCCTGGTCTACCTACCCAGGCTCTGGTTGAAATTGGCTCAGCTATGTCCCACTAAACTACTCGAGGCCTAGTCTACCCAGGCTCTGGTTGAAATAGGCTCAGCTTTGTCACACTAAACTGTTCTAGGCCTGGTCTACCCAGGCTCTGGTTGAAATAGGCTCAGCTTTGTCACACTACACTGTTCGAGGCCTGGTCTACCCAGGCTCTGGTTGAAATAGGCTCAGCTTTGACCCACTAAACTGTTCGAGGCCTGGTCTACCCAGGTCTGGTTGAAATAGGCTCAGCTATGTCACGGTAAACATTTCGAGGCCTGGTCTACCCAGGTTTTGGTTGATAGACTGTTCGAGGCCTGGTCTACCCAGGTCTGGTTGAAATAGGCTCAGGTATGTCCCACTAAACTGTTCGAGGCCTGGTCTACCCAGGCTCTGGTTGAAATAGGCTCAGCTTTGACCCACTAAACTGGTCGAGGCCTGGTCTACCCAGGCTCTGGTTGAAATAGAGTCAGCTTTGTCACACTACACTGTTCGAGGCCTGGTCTACCCAGGCTCTGGTTGAAATAGGCTCAGCTTTATCCCACTAAAATGTTCCAGGTCTGGTCTTCCCAGGCTCTGGTTGAAATAGGCTCAGCTTTATCGCACTAAACTGTTTGAGGCCTGGTCTATCCAGTCTCTGGTTGAAATAGGCTCAGCTTTGTCTCACTACACTGTTCGAGGCCTGGTCTACCCAGGCTCTGTTTGAAATCGGCTCAGTTATGTCCCACCAAACTGTTTGAGGCCTGGTCTACCCAGGTCTGGTTGAAATAGTCTCAGCTTTTTCCCACTAAACTGATCGAGGCCTGGTCTACCTACCCAGGCTCTGGTTGAAATTGGCTCAGCTATGTCCCACTAAACTACTCGAGGCCTAGTCTACCCAGGCTCTGGTTGAAATAGGCTCAGCTTTGTCACACTAAACTGTTCGAGGCCTGGTCTACCCAGGTCTGGTTGAAATAGGCTCAGCTATGTCACGGTAAACATTTCAAGGCCTGGTCTTCCCAGGCTCTGGTTGAAATAGGCTCAGCTTTATCCCACTAAACTGTTTGAGGCCTGGTCTATCCAGTCTCTGGTTGAAATAGGCTCAGCTTTGTCTCACTACACTGTTCGAGGCCTGGTCTTCCCAGGCTCTTGTTGAAATAGGCTCAGCTTTATCCCACTAAACTGTTCGAGGCCTGGTCTATCCAGGCTCTGTTTGAAATCGGCTCAGTTATGTCCCACCAAACTGTTTGAGGCCTGGTCTAACCCAGGCTCTGGTTGAAATAGGCTCAGCTATATCACACTAATCTGATAGAGACAGGCCTGGTCTACCCAGGTCTGGTTGAAATAGGCTCAGCTATGTCACACTAAACTGAAAGAGGCCTCGTCTACCCAGGCTCTGGTTGAAATCGGCTCAGTTATGTCACACTAAACTGTTCGAGGCCTGCTCTACCCAGGTCTGGTTGAAATAGGCACAGCTATGTCACACAAAGCTGTTTGAAATAGGCACAACTTTGTCCCACTAAACTGGTCGAGGCCTGGTCTACCTACCCAGGCTCTGGTTGAAAAAGGCTCAGCTTTGTCCCACTAAACTATTCGAGGCCTGGTCTACCCAGGCTCTGGTTGAAATAGGCTCAGCTTTGTAACACTAAACTGCTCGAGGCCTGGTCTACCCAGGCTCTGGTTGAAATAGGCTCAGCTATGTCCCACTAAACTGTTCGTGGACTGGTCTACCCAGGCTCTGGTTGAAATAGGCTCAGCTTTATCCCACTAAAATGTTCCAGGCCTGGTCTTCCCAGGCTCTGGTTGAAATAGGCTCAGCTTTGTTCCACAAAACTGTTCGAGGCCTGCTCTTCCCAGGTCTGGTTGAAATCCGCTCAGTTATGTCACACTAAACTGTTCGAGGCCTGCTCTTCCCAGGTCTGGTTGAAATAGGCACAGCTATGTCACACGAAAGTGTTTGAAATAGGCTCAACTTTGTCCCACTAAACTGGTCGAGGCCTGGTCTACCCAGGCTCTGGTGTAAATTGGCTCAGCTATGTCACACTAAACTGTTCGAGGCCTGGTCTACCCAGGTCTGGTTGAAATAGGCACAGCTATGTCACACGAAGCTGTTTGAAATAGGCTCAACTTTGTCCCACTAAACTGGTCGAGGACTGGTCTACCTACCCAGGCTCTGGTTGAAAAAGGCTCAGCTTTGTCCCACTAAACTGTTCGAGGCCTGGTCTTCCCAGGCTCTGGTTGAAATAGGCTCAGCTTTGTCCCACTAAACTGTTCGAGGCCTGGTCTACCCAGGCTCTGGTTGAAATAGGCTCAGCTATGTCCCACTAACTTGTTCGAGGCCTGGTCTTTCCAGGCTCTGGTTGAATTAGGCTCAGCTTTGTCCCACAAAACTGTTCGAGGCCTGGTCTTCCCTGGCTCTGGTTGAAATAGGCTCAGCTATGTCCCACTAAACTGTTCGAGGCCTGGTCTACCCAGGTCTGCTTGAAATAGGCTCAGCTATGTCACACTAAACTGATAGAGAGAGGCCTGGTCTACCCAGGCTCTGGTTGAAATAGGCTCAGCTTTGTCCCACTAAACTGTTCTAGGCCTGGTCTTCCCAGGCTCTGGTTGAAATAGGCTCAGCTTTGTCCCACTAAACTGTTCGAGGCCTGGTCTACCCAGGCTCTGGTTGAAATAGGCTCAGCTATGTCCCACTTAACTGTTCGAGGCCTGATCTACCCAGGCTCTGGTTGAAATAGGGTCAGCTATGTCACACTAAACTGGTCGAGGCCTGGTCTACCTACCCAGGCTCTGGTTGAATTAGGCTCAGCTATGTCACACTAATCTGTTGGAGGCCTGGTCTACCCAGGCTCTGGTTGAAATCGGCTCAGTTATGTCCCACCAAACTGTTGGAGGCCTGGTCTACCCAGGCTCTGGTTGAAATAGGCTCAGCTTTGTCCCACTAAACTGTTCGATGCCTGGTCTACCCAGGCTCTGGTTGAAATAGGCTCAGCTATGTCCCACTAAACTGTTCGAGGCCTGGTCTACCCAGGTCTGGTTGAAATAGTCTCAGCTTTTTCCCACTAAACTGATCGAGGCCTGGTCTACCTACCCAGGCTCTGGTTGAAATTGGCTCAGCTATGTCCCACTAAACTACTCGAGGCCTAGTCTACCCAGGCTCTGGTTGAAATAGGCTCAGCTTTGTCACACTAAACTGTTTGAGGCCTGGTCTACCCAGGCTCTGGTTGAAATAGGCTCAGCTTTGTCACACTACACTGTTCGAGGCCTGGTCTACCCAGGCTCTGGTTGAAATAGGCTCAGCTTTGACCCACTAAACTGTTCGAGGCCTGGTCTACCCAGGTCTGGTTGAAATAGGCTCAGCTATGTCACGGTAAACATTTCGAGGCCTGGTCTACCCAGGTTTTGGTTGATAGACTGTTCGAGGCCTGGTCTACCCAGGTCTGGTTGAAATAGGCTCAGGTATGTCCCACTAAACTGTTCGAGGCCTGGTCTACCCAGGCTCTGGTTGAAATAGGCTCAGCTTTGACCCACTAAACTGGTCGAGGCCTGGTCTACCCAGGCTCTGGTTGAAATAGAGTCAGCTTTGTCACACTACACTGTTCGAGGCCTGGTCTACCCAGGCTCTGGTTGAAATAGGCTCAGCTTTATCCCACTAAAATGTTCCAGGTCTGGTCTTCCCAGGCTCTGGTTGAAATAGGCTCAGCTTTATCCCACTAAACTGTTTGAGGCCTGGTCTATCCAGTCTCTGGTTGAAATAGGCTCAGCTTTGTCTCACTACACTGTTCGAGGCCTGGTCTACCCAGGCTCTGTTTGAAATCGGCTCAGTTATGTCCCACCAAACTGTTTGAGGCCTGGTCTAAATAGGCTCAGCTATATCACACTAATCTGATAGAGAGAGGCCTGGTCTACCCAGGTCTGGTTGAAATAGGCTCAGCTATGTCACACTAAACTGAAAGAGGCCTCGTCTACCCAGGCTCTGGTTGAAATCGGCTCAGTTATGTCACACTAAACTGTTCGAGGCCTGGTCTACCCAGGTCTGGTTGAAATAGGCTCAGCTATGTCACGGTAAACATTTCAAGGCCTGGTCTACCCAGGTTTTGGTTGATAGACTGTTCGAGGCCTGGTCTACCCAGGTCTGGTTGAAATAGGCTCAGGTATGTCCCACTAAACTGTTCGAGGCCTGGTCTACCCAGGCTCTGGTTGAAATAGGCTCAGCTTTGACCCACTAAACTGGTCGAGGCCTGGTCTACCCAGGCTCTGGTTGAAATAGAGTCAGCTTTGTCACACTACACTGTTCGAGGCCTGGTCTACCCAGGCTCTGGTTGAAATAGGCTCAGCTTTATCCCACTAAAATGTTCCAGGCCTGGTCTTCCCAGGCTCTGGTTGAAATAGGCTCAGCTTTATCCCACTAAACTGTTCGAGGCCTGGTCTATCCAGGCTCTGTTTGAAATCGGCTCAGTTATGTCCCACCAAACTGTTTGAGGCCTGGTCTACCCAGGCTCTGGTTGAAATAGGCTCAGCTATATCACACTAATCTGATAGAGACAGGCCTGGTCTACCCAGGTCTGGTTGAAATAGGCTCAGCTATGTCACACTAAACTGAAAGAGGCCTCGTCTACCCAGGCTCTGGTTGAAATCGGCTCAGTTATGTCACACTAAACTGTTCGAGGCCTGCTCTACCCAGGTCTGGTTGAAATAGGCACAGCTATGTCACACAAAGCTGTTTGAAATAGGCTCAACTTTGTCCCACTAAACTGGTCGAGGCCTGGTCTACCTACCCAGGCTCTGGTTGAAAAAGGCTCAGCTTTGTTCCACAAAACTGTTCGAGGCCTGCTCTTCCCAGGTCTGGTTGAAATCCGCTCAGTTATGTCACACTAAACTGTTCGAGGCCTGCTCTTCCCAGGTCTGGTTGAAATAGGCACAGCTATGTCACACGAAACTGTTTGAAATAGGCTCAACTTTGTCCCACTAAACTGGTCGAGGCCTGGTCTACCCAGGCTCTGGTGTAAATTGGCTCAGCTATGTCACACTAAACTGTTCGAGGCCTGGTCTACCCAGGTCTGGTTGAAATAGGCACAGCTATGTCACACGAAGCTGTTTGAAATAGGCTCAACTTTGTCCCACTAAACTGGTCGAGGACTGGTCTACCTACCCAGGCTCTGGTTGAAAAAGGCTCAGCTTTGTCCCACTAAACTGTTCGAGGCCTGGTCTTCCCAGGCTCTGGTTGAAATAGGCTCAGCTTTGTCCCACTAAACTGTTCGAGGCCTGGTCTACCCAGGCTCTGGTTGAAATAGGCTCAGCTATGTCCCACTAACTTGTTCGAGGCCTGGTCTTTCCAGGCTCTGGTTGAATTAGGCTCAGCTTTGTCCCACAAAACTGTTCGAGGCCTGGTCTTCCCTGGCTCTGGTTGAAATAGGCTCAGCTATGTCCCACTAAACTGTTCGAGGCCTGGTCTACCCAGGTCTGCTTGAAATAGGCTCAGCTATGTCACACTAAACTGATAGAGAGAGGCCTGGTCTACCCAGGCTCTGGTTGAAATAGGCTCAGCTTTGTCCCACTAAACTGTTCTAGGCCTGGTCTACCCAGGTCTGCTTGAAATAGGCTCAGCTATGTCACACAAAACTGTTGGAGGCCTGGTCTACCCAGGCTCTGGTTGAAATAGGGTCAGCTTTGTCACACTACACTGTTCGAGGCCTGGTCTACCCAGGTCTGGTTGAAATAGGCTCAGCTATGTCACGGTAAACATTTCGAGACCTGGTCTACCCAGGTTCTTGTTGATATCGGCTCAGCTATGTCCCACTAAACTGCTCGAGGCCTGGTCTACCCAGGCTCTGGTTGAAATAGGCTCAGCTTTGTTCCACAAAACTGTTCGAGGCAATGGTCTACCCATGCTCTGCTGTAAATTGACTCAGCTATGTCCCACAAAACTGTTCGAGGCCTGGTCTACCCAGGCTCTGGTTGAAATCGGCTCAGCTATGTCCCACTAAACTACTCGAGGCCTGGTCTACCCAGGTCTGGTTGAAATCGGCTCAGCTATGTCCCACTAAACTGTTTGAGGCCTGGTCTACCCAGGTCTGGTTGAAATAGTCTCAGCTTTTTCCCACTAAACTGATAGAGAGAGGCCTGGTCTATCCAGGCTCTGGTTGAAATAGGCTCAGCTATGTCCCACTTAACTGTTTGAGGCCTGATCTACCCAAGCTCTGGTTGAAATAGGCTCAGTTATGTCCCACCAAACTGTTTGAGGCCTGGTCTACCCAGGCTCTGGTTTAAATAGGCTCAGCTATGTCCCACTAAACTGTTGGAGGCCTGGTCTACCCAGGCTCTGGTTGAAATAGGCTCAGCTTTGTCCCACTAAACTGTTCAAGGCCTTGTCTATCCAGGCTCTGGTTGAAATAGGCTCAGCTATGTCACACTAATCTGTTGGAGGCCTGGTCTACCCAGGCTCTGGTTGAAATCGGCTCAGTTATGTCCCACCAAACTGTTTGAGGCCTTGTCTACCCAGGCTCTGGTTTAAATAGGCTCAGCTATGTCCCACTAAACTGTTGGAGGCCTGGTCTACCCAGGCTCTGGTTGAAATAGGCTCAGCTTTGTCCCACTAAACTGTTCAAGGCCTGGTCTACCCAGGCTCTGGTTGAAATAGGCTCAGCTATGTCCCACTAAACTGTTCGAGGCCTGATCTACCCAGGCTCTGGTTGATATCGGCTCAGCTATGTCACACTAAACTGTTTGAGGCCTGGTCTACCCAGGTCTGGTTGAAATAGTCTCAGCTTTTTCCCACTAAACTGATCGAGGCCTGGTCTACCTACCCAGGCTCTGGTTGAAATTGGCTCAGCTATGTCCCACTAAACTACTCAAGGCCTGGTCTACCCAGGCTCTGGTTGAAATAGGCTCAGCTATGTCACATTAAACTGATAGAGAGAGGCCTGGTCTACCCAGGCTCTGGTTGAAATCGGCTCAGCTATGTCACACTAAACTGTTCGAGGCCTGGTCTACCCAGGTCTGGTTGAAATAGGCACAGCTATGTCACACAAAGCTGTTTGAAATAGGCTCAACTTTGTCCCACTAAACTGGTCGAGGCCTGGTCTACCTACCCAGGCTCTGGTTGAAAAAGGCTCAGCTTTGTCCCACTAAACTATTCGAGGCCTGGTCTACCCAGGCTCTGGTTGAAATAGGCTCAGCTTTGTCCCACTAAACTGTTCAAGGCCTGGTCTACCCAGGTCTGGTTGAAATAGTCTCAGCTTTTTCCCACTAAACTGATCGAGGTCTGGTCTACCTACCCAGGCTCTGGTTGAAATTGGCTCAGCTATGTCACACTAAACTGTTCGAGGCCTGGTCTACCCAGGCTCTGGTTGAAATCGGCTCAGCTATGTCCCACTAAACTGTTCGAGGCCTGGTTTATCTAGGCTCTGGTTGAAATAGGCTCAGCTTTGACCCACTAAACTTTTCTAGGCCTGGTCTACCCAGGCCCTGGTTGAAATAGGCTCAGCTATGTCACACTAATCTGATAGAGAGAGGCCTGGTCTACCCAGGCTCTGGTTGAAATCGGCTCAGCTATGTCCCACTAAACTGTTCGAGGCCTGGTCTACCCAGGCTCTGGTTGAAATAGGCTCAGCTATGTCACACTAAACTGATAGAGAGAAGCCTGGTCTACCCAGGCTCTGGTTGAAATCGGTTCAGCTATGTCACACTAAACTGATAGAGAGAAGCCTGGTCTACCCAGGCTCTGGTTGAAATCGGTTCAGCTATGTCCCACTAAACTGTTCGAAGCCTGGTCTACCCAGGCTCTGGTTGAAATAGGCTCAGCTATGTCACATTAAACTGATCGAGAGAGACCTGGTCTACACGGGCTCTGGTTGAAATCGGTTCAGCTATGTCCCACTAAACTGTTCGAAGCCTGGTCTACCCAGGCTCTGGTTGAAATCGGCTCAGCTATGTCCCACTAAACTGTTCGAAGCCTGGTCTACCCAGGCTCTGGTTGAAATCGGCTCAGCTATGTCACACTAAACTGTTCGAGGCCTGGTCTACCCAGGTCTGGTTGAAATAGGCTCAGCTATGTCACACTAAACTGATAGAGGCCTGGTCTACCCAGGTCTGGTTGAAATAGGCACAGCTATGTCACACAAAGCTGTTTGAAATAGGCTCAGCTATGTCCCACTAAACTGTTCGATGCCTTGTCTACCCAGGCTCTGGTTGAAATAGGCTCAGCTTTGTCCCACTAAACTGTTCGAGGCCTGGTCTACCCAGGTCTGGTTGAAATAGTCTCAGCTTTTTCCCACTAAACTGATCGAGGCCTGGTCTACCTACCCAGGCTCTGGTTGAAATAGGCTCAGCTATGTCCCACTAAACTGTTCGAGGCCTGGTCTACCCAGGTCTGGTTGAAATAGTCTCAGCTTTTTCCCACTAAACTGATCGAGGCCTGGTCTACCTACCCAGGCTCTGGTTGAAATTGGCTCAGCTATGTCCCACTAAACTACTCGAGGCCTAGTCTACCCAGGCTCTGGTTGAAATAGGCTCAGCTTTGACCCACTAAACTTTTCTAGGCCTGGTCTACACAGGCTCTGGTTGAAGTAGGCTCAGCTATGTCACACTAATCTGATAGAGAGAGGCCTGGTCTACCCAGGCTCTGGTTGAAATCGGCTCAGCTATGTCACACTAAACTGATAGATAGAAGTCTGGTCTATCCAGGCTCTGGTTGAAATAAGCTCAGCTATGTCCCACGAATCTGATAGAGGCCTGGTTTACCTAGGCTCTGGTTGAAATAGGCTCAGCTTTGACCCACTAAACTTTTCTAGGCCTGGTCTACCCAGGCCCTGGTTGAAATAGGCTCAGCTATGTCACACTAAACTGATAGAGAGAGGCCTGGTCTACCCAGGCTCTGGTTGAAATCGGCTCAGCTATGTCACACTAAACTACTCGAGGCCTGGTCCACCCAGGCTCTGGTTGAAATAGGCTCAGCTATGTCACACTAATCTGATAGAGAGAGGCCTGGTCTACCCAGGCTCTGGTTGAAATCGGCTCAGCTATGTCACACTAAACTACTCGATGCCTGGTCTACCCAGGCTCTGGTTGAAATAGGCTCAGCTTTATCCCACTAAAATGTTCCAGGCCTGGTCTAACCAGGCTCTGGTTGAAATAGGCTCAGCTATGTCACACAAAACTGATAGAGAGAGACCTGGTCTACCCAGGCTCTGGTTGAAATAGGCTCAGCTATGTCACAGTAAACATTTCGAGGCCTGGTCTACCCAGGTTCTGGTTGATATCGGCTCAGCTTTATCCCACTAAACTGTTCGAGGCCTGGTCTTCCCAGGCTCTGGTTGAAATAGGCTCAGCTATGTCACACTAAACTGATAGAGAGAGGCCTGGTCTATCCAGGCTCTGGTTGAAATAAGCTCAGCTATGTCCCACGAATCTGATAGAGGCCTGGTTTACCTAGGCTCTGGTTGAAATAGGCTCAGCTTTGACCCACTAAACTTTTCTAGGCCTGGTCTACCCAGGCCCTGGTTGAAATAGGCTCAGCTATGTCACACTAAACTACTCGAGGCCTGGTCTACCCAGGCTCTGGTTGAAATAGGCTCAGCTATGTCCCACTAATCTGTTGGAGGCCTGGTCTACCCAGGCTCTGGTTGAAATAGGCTCAGCTATGTCACACAAAGCTGTTTGAAATAGGCTCAACTTTGTCCCACTAAACTGGTCGAGGCCTGGTCTACCTACCCAGGCTCTGGTTGAAAAAGGCTCAGCTTTGTCCCACTAAACTATTCTAGGCCTGGTCTCCCCAGGCTCTGGTTGAAATAGGCTCAGCTATGTCACAGTAAACATTTCGAGGCCTGGTCTACCCAGGCTCTGGTTGAAATAGGCTCAGCTATGTCCCACTAAACTGTTCGATGCCTTGTCTACCCAGGCTCTGGTTGAAATAGGCTCAGATTTGTCCCACTAAACTGTTCGAGGCCTGGTCTACCCAGGCTCTGGTTGAATTAGGCTCAGCTTTGTAACACTAAACTGCTTGAGGCCTGGTCTACCCAGGCTCTGGTTGAAATAGGCTCAGCTATGTCCCACTAAACTGTTCGAGGACTGGTCTACCCAGGTTCTGGTTGAAATAGGCTCAGCTATGTCACAGTACACTGTTCGAGGCCTGCTCTTCCCAGGTCTGGTTGAAATCCGCTCAGTTATGTCACACTAAACTGCTCTAGGCCTGGTCTACCCAGGCTCTGGTTGAAATAGGCACAGCTATGTCACACGAAACTGTTTGAAATAGCCTCAACTTTGTTCCACTAAACTGGTCGAGGCCTGGTCTACCCAGGCTCTAGTGTAAATTGGCTCAGCTATGTCACACTAAACTGTTCGAGGCCTGGTCTACCCAGGTCTGGTTGAAATAGGCACAGCTATGTCACACTAAACTACTCGAGGCCTGATCTACCCAGGATCTGGTTGAAATAGGCTCAGCTATGTCACACTAAACTGATAGAGAGAGGCCTGGTCTACCCAGGCTCTGGTTGAAATAGGCTCAGCTTTGTAACACTAAACTGCTCGAGGCCTGGTCTACCCAGGCTCTGGTTGAAATAGGCTCAGCTATGTCCCACTAAACTGTTCGAGGACTGGTCTACCCAGGTTCTGGTTGAAATAGGCTCAGCTATGTCACAGTACACTGTTCGAGGCCTGGTCTACCCAGGCTCTGGTTGAAATAGGCACAGCTATGTCACACGAAACTGTTTGAAATAGGCTCAACTTTGTCCCACTAAACTGGTCGAGGCCTGGTCTACCCAGGCTCTAGTGTAAATTGGCTCAGCTATGTCACACTAAACTGTTCGAGGCCTGGTCTACCCAGGTCTGGTTGAAATAGGCACAGCTATGTCACACTAAACTACTCGAGGCCTGGTCTACCCAGGATCTGGTTGAAATAGGCTCAGCTATGTCACACTAAACTGATAGAGAGAGGCCTGGTCTACCCAGGCTCTGGTTGAAATAGGCTCAGCTTTATCCCACTAAAATGTTCCAGGCCTGGTCTAACCAGGCTCTGGTTGAAATAGGCTCTGCTATGTCACACAAAACTGATAGAGAGAGACCTGGTCTACCCAGGCTCTGGTTGAAATAGGCTCAGCTATGTCACAGTAAACATTTCGAGGCCTGGTCTACCCAGGTTCTGGTTGATATCGGCTCAGCTATGTCACACTAACCTGTTCGAGGCCTGGTCTTTCCAGGCTCTGGTTGAATTAGGCTCAGCTTTGTCCCACTAAACTGTTCGAGGCTTGGTCTTCCCTGGCTCTGGTTGAAATAGGCTCAGCTATGTCCCACTAAACTGTTTGAGGCCTTGTCTACCCAGGCTCTGGTTGAAATAGGTTCAGCTATGTCACACTAAACTGATAGAGATGCCTGGTCTACCCAGGCTCTGGTTGAAATAGGCTCAGCTTTGTCCCACTAAACTGTTCTAGGCCTGGTCTACCCAGGTCTGCTTGAAATAGGCTCAGCTATGTCACACAAAACTGTTGGAGGCCTGGTCTACCCAGGCTCTGGTTGAAATAGGGTCAGCTTTGTCACACTACACTGTTCGAGGCCTGGTCTACCCAGGCTCTGGTTGAAATAGGCTCAGCTATGTCACGGTAAACATTTCGAGGCCTGGTATACCCAGGTTCTTGTTGATATCGGCTCAGCTATGTCCCACTAAACTGCTCGAGGCCTGGTCTACCCAGGCTCTGGTTGAAATAGGCTCAGCTTTGTTCCACAAAACTGTTCGAGGCCTGGTCTTCCCATGCTCTGGTGTAAATCGGCTCAGTTATGTCCCACTAAACTGTTTGAGGCCTGGTCTACCCAGGTGTGGTTGAAATAGGCTCAGCTATGTCCCACTAAACTGTTCGAGGCCTGGTCTACCCAGGTTTGGTTGAAATAGGCTCAGCTATGTCACGGTAAACATTTCGAGGCCTGGTCTACCCAGGTTTTGGTTGATATCGGCTCAGGTATGTCCCACTAAACTGCTCGAGGCCTGGTCTACCCAGGCTCTGGTTGAAATAGGCTCAGCTTTGACCCACTAAACTGGTCGAGGCCTGGTCTACCCAGGCTCTGGTTGAAATAGGCTCAGCTTTATCCCACTAAAATGTTCCAGGCCTGGTCTTCCCAGGCTCTGGTTGAAATAGGCTCAGCTTTGTTCCACAAATCTGTTCGAGGCCTGGTCTACCCAGGCTCTGGTTGAAATAGGCTCAGCTATATCACACTAATCTGATAGAGGCCTGGTCTACCCAGGATCTGGTTGAAATAGGCTCAGCTATGTCACACTAAACTGATAGAGAGAGGCCTGGTCTACCCAGGCTCTGGTTGAAATAGGCTCAGCTTTATCCCACTAAAATGTTCCAGGCCTGGTCTAACCAGGCTCTGGTTGAAATAGGCTCTGCTATGTCACACAAAACTGATAGAGAGAGACCTGGTCTACCCAGGCTCTGGTTGAAATAGGCTCAGCTATGTCACAGTAAACATTTCGAGGCCTGGTCTACCCAGGTTCTGGTTGATATCGGCTCAGCTATGTCACACTAACCTGTTCGAGGCCTGGTCTTTCCAGGCTCTGGTTGAATTAGGCTCAGCTTTGTCCCACTAAACTGTTCGAGGCTTGATCTTCCCTGGCTCTGGTTGAAATAGGCTCAGCTATGTCCCACTAAACTGTTCGAGGCCTTGTCTACCCAGGCTCTGGTTGAAATAGGTTCAGCTATGTCACACTAAACTGATAGAGATGCCTGGTCTACCCAGGCTCTGGTTGAAATAGGCTCAGCTTTGTCCCACTAAACTGTTCTAGGCCTGGTCTACCCAGGTCTGCTTGAAATAGGCTCAGCTATGTCACACAAAACTGTTGGAGGCCTGGTCTACCCAGGCTCTGGTTGAAATAGGGTCAGCTTTGTCACACTACACTGTTCGAGGCCTGGTCTACCCAGGCTCTGGTTGAAATAGGCTCAGCTATGTCACGGTAAACATTTCGAGGCCTGGTATACCCAGGTTCTTGTTGATATCGGCTCAGCTATGTCCCACTAAACTGCTCGAGGCCTGGTCTACCCAGGCTCTGGTTGAAATAGGCTCAGCTTTGTTCCACAAAACTGTTTGAGGCCTGGTCTTCCCATGCTCTGGTGTAAATCGGCTCAGTTATGTCCCACTAAACTGTTTGAGGCCTGGTCTACCCAGGTGTGGTTGAAATAGGCTCAGCTATGTCCCACTAAACTGTTCGAGGCCTGGTCTACCCAGGTTTGGTTGAAATAGGCTCAGCTATGTCACGGTAAACATTTCGAGGCCTGGTCTACCCAGGTTTTGGTTGATATCGGCTCAGGTATGTCCCACTAAACTGCTCGAGGCCTGGTCTACCCAGGCTCTGGTTGAAATAGGCTCAGCTTTGACCCACTAAACTGGTCGAGGCCTGGTCTACCCAGGCTCTGGTTGAAATAGGCTCAGCTTTATCCCACTAAAATGTTCCAGGCCTGGTCTTCCCAGGCTCTGGTTGAAATAGGCTCAGCTTTGTTCCACAAAACTGTTCGAGGCCTGGTCTACCCAGGCTCTGGTTGAAATAGGCTCAGCTATATCACACTAATCTGATAGAGGCCTGGTCTACCCAGGATCTGGTTGAAATAGGCTCAGCTATGTCACACTAAACTGATAGAGAGAGGCCTGGTCTACCCAGGCTCTGGTTGAAATAGGCTCAGCTTTATCCCACTAAAATGTTCCAGGCCTGGTCTAACCAGGCTCTGGTTGAAATAGGCTCTGCTATGTCACACAAAACTGATAGAGAGAGACCTGGTCTACCCAGGCTCTGGTTGAAATAGGCTCAGCTATGTCACAGTAAACATTTCGAGGCCTGGTCTACCCAGGTTCTGGTTGATATCGGCTCAGCTATGTCACACTAACCTGTTCGAGGCCTGGTCTTTCCAGGCTCTGGTTGAATTAGGCTCAGCTTTGTCCCACTAAACTGTTCGAGGCTTGGTCTTCCCTGGCTCTGGTTGAAATAGGCTCAGCTATGTCCCACTAAACTGTTCGAGGCCTTGTCTACCCAGGCTCTGGTTGAAATAGGTTCAGCTATGTCACACTAAACTGATAGAGATGCCTGGTCTACCCAGGCTCTGGTTGAAATAGGCTCAGCTTTGTCCCACTAAACTGTTCTAGGCCTGGTCTACCCAGGTCTGCTTGAAATAGGCTCAGCTATGTCACACAAAACTGTTGGAGGCCTGGTCTACCCAGGCTCTGGTTGAAATAGGGTCAGCTTTGTCACACTACACTGTTCGAGGCCTGGTCTACCCAGGCTCTGGTTGAAATAGGCTCAGCTATGTCACGGTAAACATTTCGAGGCCTGGTATACCCAGGTTCTTGTTGATATCGGCTCAGCTATGTCCCACTAAACTGCTCGAGGCCTGGTCTACCCAGGCTCTGGTTGAAATAGGCTCAGCTTTGTTCCACAAAACTGTTCGAGGCCTGGTCTTCCCATGCTCTGGTGTAAATCGGCTCAGTTATGTCCCACTAAACTGTTTGAGGCCTGGTCTACCCAGGTGTGGTTGAAATAGGCTCAGCTATGTCCCACTAAACTGTTCGAGGCCTGGTCTACCCAGGTTTGGTTGAAATAGGCTCAGCTATGTCACGGTAAACATTTCGAGGCCTGGTCTACCCAGGTTTTGGTTGATATCGGCTCAGGTATGTCCCACTAAACTGCTCGAGGCCTGGTCTACCCAGGCTCTGGTTGAAATAGGCTCAGCTTTGACCCACTAAACTGGTCGAGGCCTGGTCTACCCAGGCTCTGGTTGAAATAGGCTCAGCTTTATCCCACTAAAATGTTCCAGGCCTGGTCTTCCCAGGCTCTGGTTGAAATAGGCTCAGCTTTGTTCCACAAAACTGTTCGAGGCCTGGTCTACCCAGGCTCTGGTTGAAATAGGCTCAGCTATATCACACTAATCTGATAGAGAGAGGCCTGGTCTACCCAGGTCTGGTTGAAATAGGCTCAGCTATGTCACAAAAAGCTGTTTGAAATAGGCTCAACTTTGTCCTACTAAACTGGTCGAGGCCTGGTCTACCTACCCAGGCTCTGGTTGAAATAGGCTCAGCTATGTCCCACTAAACTGTTCGATGCCTTGTCTACCCAGGCTCTGGTTGAAATAGGCTCAGCTTTGTAACACTAAACTGCTCGAGGCCTGGTCTACCCAGGCTCTGGTTGAAATAGGCTCAGCTATGTCCCACTAAACTGTTCGAGGACTGGTCTACCCAGGTTCTGGTTGAAATAGGCTCAGCTATGTCACACTACACTGTTCGAGGCCTGCTCTTCCCAGGTCTGGTTGAAATCCGCTCAGTTATGTCACACTAGACTGTTTGAGGCCTGCTCTTCCCAGGTCTGGTTGAAATAGGCACAGCTATGTCACACGAAACTGTTTGAAATAGGCTCAACTTTGTCCCACTAAACTGGTCGAGGCCTGGTCTACCCAGGCTCTAGTGTAAATTGGCTCAGCTATGTCACACTAAACTGTTCGAGGCCTGGTCTACCCAGGTCTGGTTGAAATAGGCACAGCTATGTCACACGAAGCTGTTTGAAATAGGCTCAACTTTGTCCCACTAAACTGGTCGAGGCCTGGTCTACCCAGGCTCTGGTTGAAATAGGCTCAGCTATGTCCCACTAAACTGTTCGAGGCCTTGTCTACCCAGGCTCTGGTTGAATTAGGCTCAGCTTTGTCCCACTAAACTGTTCGAGGCCTGGTCTTTCCAGGCTCTGGTTGAATTAGGCTCAGCTTTGTCCCACTAAACTGTTCGAGGCCTGGTCTTTCCAGGCTCTGGTTGAATTAGGCTCAGCTTTGTCCCACTAAACTGTTCGAGGCCTGGTCTACCCAGGCTCTGGTTGAAATAGGCTCAGCTTTGTCACACTACACTGTTCGAGGCCTGGTCTACCCAGGCTCTGGTTGAAATAGGCTCAGCTTTATCCCACTAAAATGTTCCAGGCCTGGTCTTCCCAGGCTCTGGTTGAAATAGGCTCAGCTTTGTTCCACAAAACTGTTCGAGGCCTGGTCTACCCAGGCTCTGGTTGAAATAGGCTCAGCTATATCACACTAATCTGATAGAGAGAGGCCTGGTCTACCCAGGTCTGGTTGAAATAGGCTCAGCTATGTCACAAAAAGCTGTTTGAAATAGGCTCAACTTTGTCCTACTAAACTGGTCGAGGCCTGGTCTACCTACCCAGGCTCTGGTTGAAAAAGGCTCAGCTTTGTCCCACTAAACTATTCGAGGCCTGGTCTACCCAGGCTCTGGTTGAAATAGGCTCAGCTATGTCCCACTAAACTGTTCGATGCCTTGTCTACCCAGGCTCTGGTTGAATTAGGCTCAGCTTTGTAACACTAAACTGCTCGAGGCCTGGTCTTTCCAGGCTCTGGTTGAAATAGGCTCAGCTATGTCACAGTAAACATTTCGAGGCCTGGTCTACCCAGGTTCTGGTTGATATTGGCTCAGCTATGTCACACTAACCTGTTCGAGGCCTGGTCTTTCCAGGCTCTGGTTGAATTAGGCTCAGCTTTGTCCCACTAAACTGTTCGAGGCTTGGTCTTCCCTGGCTCTGGTTGAAATAGGCTCAGCTATGTCCCACTAAACTGTTCGAGGCCTTGTCTACCCAGGCTCTGGTTGAAATAGGTTCAGCTATGTCACACTAAACTGATAGAGATGCCTGGTCTACCCAGGCTCTGGTTGAAATAGGCTCAGCTTTGTCCCACTAAACTGTTCTAGGCCTGGTCTACCCAGGTCTGCTTGAAATAGGCTCAGCTATGTCACACAAAACTGTTGGAGGCCTGGTCTACCCAGGCTCTGGTTGAAATAGGGTCAGCTTTGTCACACTACACTGTTCGAGGCCTGGTCTACCCAGGCTCTGGTTGAAATAGGCTCAGCTATGTCACGGTAAACATTTCGAGGCCTGGTATACCCAGGTTCTTGTTGATATCGGCTCAGCTATGTCCCACTAAACTGCTCGAGGCCTGGTCTACCCAGGCTCTGGTTGAAATAGGCTCAGCTTTGTTCCACAAAACTGTTCGAGGCCTGGTCTTCCCATGCTCTGGTGTAAATCGGCTCAGTTATGTCCCACTAAACTGTTTGAGGCCTGGTCTACCCAGGTGTGGTTGAAATAGGCTCAGCTATGTCCCACTAAACTGTTCGAGGCCTGGTCTACCCAGGTGTGGTTGAAATAGGCTCAGCTATGTCCCACTAAACTGTTCGAGGCCTGGTCTACCCAGGCTCTGGTTGAAATAGGCTCAGCTTTATCCCACTAAAATGTTCCAGGCCTGGTCTTCCCAGGCTCTGGTTGAAATAGGCTCAGCTTTGTTCCACAAAACTGTTCGAGGCCTGGTCTACCCAGGCTCTGGTTGAAATAGGCTCAGCTATATCACACTAATCTGATAGAGAGAGGCCTGGTCTACCCAGGTCTGGTTGAAATAGGCTCAGCTATGTCACAAAAAGCTGTTTGAAATAGGCTCAACTTTGTCCTACTAAACTGGTCGAGGCCTGGTCTACCTACCCAGGCTCTGGTTGAAATAGGCTCAGCTATGTCCCACTAAACTGTTCGATGCCTTGTCTACCCAGGCTCTGGTTGAAATAGGCTCAGCTTTGTAACACTAAACTGCTCGAGGCCTGGTCTACCCAGGCTCTGGTTGAAATAGGCTCAGCTATGTCCCACTAAACTGTTCGAGGACTGGTCTACCCAGGTTCTGGTTGAAATAGGCTCAGCTATGTCACACTACACTGTTCGAGGCCTGCTCTTCCCAGGTCTGGTTGAAATCCGCTCAGTTATGTCACACTAGACTGTTTGAGGCCTGCTCTTCCCAGGTCTGGTTGAAATAGGCACAGCTATGTCACACGAAACTGTTTGAAATAGGCTCAACTTTGTCCCACTAAACTGGTCGAGGCCTGGTCTACCCAGGCTCTAGTGTAAATTGGCTCAGCTATGTCACACTAAACTGTTCGAGGCCTGGTCTACCCAGGTCTGGTTGAAATAGGCACAGCTATGTCACACGAAGCTGTTTGAAATAGGCTCAACTTTGTCCCACTAAACTGGTCGAGGCCTGGTCTACCCAGGCTCTGGTTGAAATAGGCTCAGCTATGTCCCACTAAACTGTTCGAGGCCTTGTCTACCCAGGCTCTGGTTGAATTAGGCTCAGCTTTGTCCCACTAAACTGTTCGAGGCCTGGTCTTTCCAGGCTCTGGTTGAATTAGGCTCAGCTTTGTCCCACTAAACTGTTCGAGGCCTGGTCTTTCCAGGCTCTGGTTGAATTAGGCTCAGCTTTGTCCCACTAAACTGTTCGAGGCCTGGTCTACCCAGGCTCTGGTTGAAATAGGCTCAGCTTTGTCACACTACACTGTTCGAGGCCTGGTCTACCCAGGCTCTGGTTGAAATAGGCTCAGCTTTATCCCACTAAAATGTTCCAGGCCTGGTCTTCCCAGGCTCTGGTTGAAATAGGCTCAGCTTTGTTCCACAAAACTGTTCGAGGCCTGGTCTACCCAGGCTCTGGTTGAAATAGGCTCAGCTATATCACACTAATCTGATAGAGAGAGGCCTGGTCTACCCAGGTCTGGTTGAAATAGGCTCAGCTATGTCACAAAAAGCTGTTTGAAATAGGCTCAACTTTGTCCTACTAAACTGGTCGAGGCCTGGTCTACCTACCCAGGCTCTGGTTGAAAAAGGCTCAGCTTTGTCCCACTAAACTATTCGAGGCCTGGTCTACCCAGGCTCTGGTTGAAATAGGCTCAGCTATGTCCCACTAAACTGTTCGATGCCTTGTCTACCCAGGCTCTGGTTGAATTAGGCTCAGCTTTGTAACACTAAACTGCTCGAGGCCTGGTCTTTCCAGGCTCTGGTTGAATTAGGCTCAGCTTTGTCCCACTAAACTGGTCGAGGCCTGGTCTACCCAGGCTCTGGTTGAAATAGGGTCAGCTTTGTCACACTACACTGTTCGAGGCCTGGTCTACCCAGGTCTGGTTGAAATAGGCTCAGCTATGTCACGGTAAACATTTCGAGGCCTGGTCTACCCAGGTTCTTGTTGATATCGGCTCAGCTATGTCCCACTAAACTGCTCGAGGCCTGGTCTACCCAGGCTCTGGTTGAAATAGGCTCAGCTATGTCACGGTAAACATTTCGAGGCCTGGTCTACCCAGGTTTTGGTTGATATCGGCTCAGGTATGTCCCACTAAACTGCTCGAGGCCTGGTCTACCCAGGCTCTGGTTGAAATAGAGTCAGCTTTGTTCCACAAAACTGTTCGAGGCCTGGTCTACCCAGGTTCTGGTTGAAATAGGCTCAGCTATGTCACACTAAACTACTCGAGGCCTAGTCTACCCAGGCTCTGTTTGAAATCGGCTCAGTTATGTCCCACCAAACTGTTTGAGGCCTGGTCTACCCAGGTCTTGTTGAAATAGTCTCAGCTATGTCACACTAAACTGTTTGAGGCCTGGTCTACCCAGGCTCTGGTTGATATCGTCTCCGCTTTGTCCCACAATTGTTCGAGGCCTGGTCTCCCCAGGCTCTGGTTGAATTAGGCTCAGCTTTGTCCCACTAAACTGCTCGAGGCCTGGTCTACCCAGGGTCTGTATAAAATAGGCTCAGCTATGTCCCACTAAACTGTTTGAGGCCTGGTCTACCCAGGCTCTGGTTGATATCGTCTCCGCTTTGTCCCACAATTGTTCGAGGCCTGGTCTCCCCAGGCTCTGGTTGAATTAGGCTCAGCTATGTCCCACTAAACTGTTTGAGGCCTGGTCTACCCAGGCCCTGGTTGAAATCGGCTCAGTTATGTCCCACTAAACTGTTTGAGGCCTGGTCTACCCAGGTCTGATTGAAATAGGCTCAGTTATGTCACACTAAACTGATAGAGGCCTGGTCTACCCAGGCCCTGGTTGAAATCGGCTCAGTTATGTCCCACTAAACTGTTTTAGGCCTGGTCTATCCACGCTCTGGTTGAAATAGGCTCAGCTATGTCACACTAAACTGTTCGAGGCCTGGTCTACCGAGGCTCTGGTTGAAATAGGCTCAGCTTTGTCTCACTAAACTGTTTGAAATAGGCTCAACTTTGTCCCACTAAACTGGTCGATGCCTGGTCTATCCAGGCTCTTGTTGAAATAATCTTAGCTATGTCCCTCTAAACTGTTCGAGGCCTGGTCTACCCAGGTCTTGTTGAAATAGTCTCAGCTATGTCACACTCGAGGCCTAGTCTACCCAGGCTCTGGTTGAATTAGGCTCAGCTTTGTCCACTAAACTGTTCGAGGCCTGGTCTTCCCAGGCTCTGGTTGAAATAGGCTCAGCTATGTCACACTAAACTGATAGAGAGAGGCCTGGTCTATCCAGGCTCTGGTTGAAATAGGCTCAGCTATGTCCCACTAAACTGTTCGAGGCCTGATCTACCCAGGCTCTGGTTGAAATAGGCTCATCTATGTCACACTAAACTGTTGGAGGCCTGGTCTACCCAGGCTCTGGTTGATATCGGCTCAGCTATGTCCCACTAAACTACTTGAGGCCTAGTCTACCCAGGGTCTGTATAAAATAGACTCAGCTATGTCCCACTAAACTGTTTGAGGCCTGGTCTACCCAGGCTCTGGTTGAAATAGGCTCAGCTTTGTCCACTAAACTGTTTGAGGCCTGGTCTTCCCAGGCTCTGGTTGAAATAGGCTCAGCTATGTCACACTAAACTGATAGAGAGAGGCCTGGTCTATCCAGTCTCTGGTTGGAATAGGCTCAGCTATGTCATACTAAACTGTTCGAGGCCTGGTCTACCCAGGCTCTGGTTGATATCGGCTCAGCTATGTCCCACTAAACTACTTGAGGCCTAGTCTACCCTGGTCTGGTTGAAATAGTCTCAGCTATGTCCCACCAAACTGTTTGAGGCCTGGTCTACCCAGACTGGTGTTGAAATCGGCTAAGCTATGTCACGGTAAACTGTTCGAGGCCTTGTCTACCCAGGCTCTGGTTGAAATCGGCTCAGTTATGTCCCACTAAACTGTTTGAGGCCTGGTCTACCCAGGTCTGGTTGAAATAGGCTCAGTTATGTCACACTAAACTGATAGAGGCCTGGTCTACCCAGGCCCTGGTTGAAATCGGCTCAGTTATGTCCCACTAAACTGTTTGAGGCCTGGTCTACCCAGGCTCTGGTTGAAATAGGCTCAGCTATGTCCCACTAAACTGCTGGAGGCCTGGTCTACCCAGGCTCTGGTTGATATCCGCTCAGTTATGTCACACTAAACTGTTCGAGGCCTGGTCTACCCAGGCTCTGGTTGAAATAGGCTCAGCTTTGTCTCACTAAACTGTTTGAAATAGGCTCAACTTTGTCCCACTAAACTGGTCGAGGCCTGGTCTATCCAGGCTCTTGTTGAAATAATCTCAGCTATGTCCCACTAAACTGTTCGAGGTCTGGTCTACCCAGGCTCTGTTTGAAATCGGCTCAGTTATGTCCCACCAAACTGTTTGAGGCCTGGTCTACCCAGGCTCTGGTTGAAATAGTCTCAGCTTTTTCCCACTAAACTGGTCGAGGCCTGGTCTACCTACCCAGGCTCTGGTTGAAATCGGCTCAGCTATGTCACACTAAACTGTTCGAGGCCTGGTCTACCCAGGCTCTGGTTGAAATCGGCTCAGTTATTTCCCACCAAACTGTTTGAGGCCATGTCTACCCAGGCTCTGGTTTAAATAGGCTCAGCAATGTTCCACTAAACTGTTGGAGGCCTGGTCTACCCAGGCTCTGGTTGAAATAGGCTCAGCTTTGTCCCACTAAACTGTCCGGGGCCTGGTCTACCTACCCAGGCTCTGGTTGAAATAGGCTCAGCTATGTCACACTAAACTGATAGATGCCTGGTCTACCCAGGCCCTGGTTGAAATAGGCTCAGCTATGTCCCACTAAACTGCTCGAGGCCTGGTCTACCCAGGCTCTGGTTGAAATCGGCTCAGCTATGTCCCACTAAACTACTCGATGCCTAGTCTACCCAGGCTCTGGTTGAAATAGGCTCAGCTTTGTCCCTCAAAACTGTTCGATGCCTGGTCTACCCAGGCTCTGGTTATAATTGGCTCAGCTATGTCACACTAAACTGATAGAGGCCTGGTCTACCCAGGCTCTGGTTGAAATCGGCCATTTATGTCCCACTAAACTGTTCAAGGCTTGGTCTACCCAGGCTCTGGTTGAAATTGGCTCAGCTATGTCCCACTAAACTATTCGAGGCCTGGTCTACCCAGGCTCTGGGTAAAATCGGCTCAGCTATGTCCCACTAAACTGTTCGAGGCCTGGTCTACCCAGGCTCTGTTTGAAATAGGCTCAGCTTTGTCCCACTAAAATGTTTGAGGCCTGGTCTTCCCAGGCTCTGGTTGAAATAGGCTCAGCTTTGTCCCACTAAACTGTTTGAGGCCTGGTCTACCCAGGTCTGGTTGAAATAGGCTCAACTATGTCACACGAAACTGATAGAGAGAGGCCTGGTCAAAATAGGCTCAGCTATGTCACAGTAAACATTTCGAGGCCTGGTCTACTCTGGTTCTGGTTGATATCGGCTCAGCTATGTCCCACTAAACTGCTCGAGGCCTGGTCTACCCAGGCTCTGTTTGAAATAGGCTCAGCTTTGTCCCACTAAAATGTTTGAGGCCTGGTCTTCCCAGGCTCTGGTTGAAATAGGCTCAGCTTTGTCCCACTAAACTGTTTGAGGCCTGGTCTACCCAGGTCTGGTTGAAATAGGCTCAACTATGTCACACGAAACTGATAGAGAGAGGCCTGGTCAAAATAGGCTCAGCTATGTCACAGTAAACATTTCGAGGCCTGGTCTACTCTGGTTCTGGTTGATATCGGCTCAGCTATGTCCCACATAACTGTTTGAGGCCTGGTCTACCCAGGCTCTGGTTGAAATCGGCTCAGCTATGTCCCACTAAACTGCTCGAGGCCTGGTCTACCCAGGCTCTGGTTGAAATAGGCTCAGCTTTTTCCCACGAATCTGTTCGATGCCTGGTCTACCCAGGCTCTGGTTGAAATAGGCTTAGCTATGTCCCACTAAACTGCTCGAGGCCTGGTCTACCCAGGCTCTGGTTGATATCGGCTCAGCTATGTCCCACTAAACTACTCGAGGCCTAGTCTACCCAGGCTCTGGTTGAAATAGGCTCAGCTTTGTCCCACAAAACTGTTCGATGCCTGGTCTACCCAGGCCCTGGTTGAAATAGGCTTAGCTATGTCCCACTAACCTGCTCGAGGCCTGGTCTACCCAGTCTCTGGTTGAAATAGGCTCAGCTTTGTCCCACAAAACTGTTCGATGCCTGGTCTACCCAGGCTCTGGTTGAAATCGGCTCAGCTATGTCCCACTAAACTGTTCAAGGCTTGGTCTACCCAGGCTCTGGTTGAAATAGGCTCAGCTATGTCCCACTAAACTATTCGAGGCCTGGTCTACCCAGGCTCTGGGTAAAATCGGCTCAGCTATGTCCCACTAAACTGTTCGAGGCCTGGTCTACCCAGGTCTGGTTGAAATAGGCTCAGCGTTGTCCCACAAAACTGTTCGAGGCCTGATCTACCCAGGCTCTGGTTATAATTGGCTCAGCTATGTCACAGTAAACTGTTCGAGGCCTGGTCTACCCAGGTCTTGTTGAAATAGTCTCAGCTTTGTCCCACAAAACTGTTCGATGCCTGGTCTACCCAGGTCTGGTTGAAATAGGCTCAGCTATGTCACACTAAACTGATAGAGGCCTGGTCTACCCAGGCTCTGGTTGAAATCGGCTCAGCTATGTCACACTAAACTGATAGAGGCCTGGTCTACCCAGGCTCTGGTTGAAATAGGCTCAGCTTTGTCCCACTAAACTGTTCGAGGCCTTGTCTACCCAGGTCTGGTTGAAATAGGCTCAACTATGTCACACAAATCTGATAGAGAGAGGCCTGGTCGAAATAGGCTCAGCTATGTCACAGTAAACATTTCGAGGCCTGGTCTACTCTGGTTCTGGTTGATATCGGCTAAGCTATGTCCCACTAAACTACTCGAGGCCTGGTCTACCCAGGCTCTGGTTGAAATAGGCTTAGCTATGTCCCACTAACCTGCTCGAGGCCTGGTCTACCCAGTCTCTGGTTGAAATAGGCTCAGCTTTGTCCCACAAAACTGTTCGATGCCTGGTCTACCCAGGCTCTGGTTGAAATCGGCTCAGCTATGTCCCACTAAACTGTTCAAGTCTTGGTCTATCCAGGCTCTGGTTGAAATAGGCTCAGCTATGTCCCACTAAACTATTCGAGGCCTGGTCTACCCAGGCTCTGGTTGAAATCGGCTCAGCTTTGTCCCACTAAACTGTTTGAGGCCTGGTCTACCCAGGTCTGGTTGAAATAGGCTCAGCTATGTCACACTAAACTATTCGAGGCCTGGTCTACCCAGGCTCTGGTTGAGATAGGCTCAGCTATGTCCCACTAAACTGTTCGAGGCCTGGTCTACCCAGGCTCTGGTTGAAATAGGCTCAGCTTTGTCCCACTAAACTGTTTGAGGCCTGGTCTACCCAGGTCTGGTTGAAATAGGCTCAGCTATGTCACACTAAACTATTCGAGGCCTGGTCTACCCAGGCTCTGGTTGAGATAGGCTCAGCTATGTCCCACTAAACTGTTTGAGGCCTGGTCTACCCAGGCTCTGGTTGAAATAGGCTCAGCTTTGTCCCACTAAACTGTTCGAGGCCTGGTCTACCCAGGTCTGGTTGAAATAGGCTCAGCTATGTCACACTAAACTGATAGAGATAGGCCTGGTCTACCCAGGCTCTGGTTGAAATAGGCTCAGCTTTGTCCCACTAAACTGTTCGAGGCCTTGTCTTCCCAGGCTCTGTTTGAAATAGGCTCAGCTATGTCACACTAAACTATTCGAGGCCTGGTCTACCCAGGCTCTGGTTGAGATAGGCTCAGCTATGTCACAGTAAACATTTCGAGGCCTGGTCTACTCTGGTTCTGGTTGATATCGGCTAAGCTATGTCCCACTAAACTGCTCAAGGCCTGGTCTACCCAGGCTCTGGTTGAAATAGGCTTAGCTATGTCCCACTAACCTGCTCGAGGCCTGGTCTACCCAGTCTCTGGTTGAAATCGGCTCAGCTATGTCCCACTAAACTGTTCAAGTCTTGGTCTATCCAGGCTCTGGTTGAAATAGGCTCAGCTATGTCCCACTAAACTATTCGAGGCCTGGTCTATCCAGGTTCAGGTTGAAATCGAATCAGCTTTGTCCCACTAAACTGTTCTAGGCCTGGTTGAAATAGGCTCAGCTTTGTCCCACAAAACTGTTCGAGGTCTGGTCTACCCAGGTCTGGTTGAAATAGGCTCAGCTTTGTCCCACTAAACTGTTCGAGGCCTGGTCTTCCCAGGCTCTGGGTAAAATAGGCTCAGAGTTGTCCCACTAAACTGTTCGAGGCCTGGTCTACCCAGGTCTGGTTGAAATAGGCTCAGCTATGTCACAGTAAACATTTCGAGGCCTGGTCTACCCAGGTTCTGGTTGATATCGGCTCAGCTATGTCCCACTAAACTGTTGGAGGCCTGGTCTACCCAGGCTCTGGTTGAAATAGGCTCAGCTTTGTCCCACTAAAATGTTCGAGCCCTGGTCTACCCAGGCTCTGGTTGAAATAGGCTCAGCGTTGTCCCACTAAACTGTTCCAGGCCTGGTCTTCCCAGGTCTTGTTGAAATAGGCTCAGCTATGTCCCACTAAACTGTTCGAGGCCTGGTCTTCCCAGGTCTTTTTGAAACAGTCTCAGCTATGTCACACTCGAGGCCTATTCTACCCAGGCTCTGGTTGAAATAGGCTATGCAATGTCCCTCTAAACTGTTCGAGGCCTGATCTACCCAGGCTCTGGTTGAAATCGGCTCAGCTATGTCACAGTAAACTGTTCGAGGCCTGGTCTACCCAGGTCTTGTTGAAATAGTCTCAGCTATGTCACACTCGAGGCCTAGTGTACCCAGGCTCTGGTTGAAATAGGCTCACCTTTGTCCCACTAAACTGTTCGATGCCTGGTCTACCTACCCAGGCTCTGGTTGAAATCGGCTCAGCTATGTCCCACTAAACTGCTCGAGGCCTGGTCTACCCAGGGTCTGTATAAAATAGGCTCAGCTATGTCCCACTGAACTGTTTGAGGCCTGGTCTACCCAGGCTCTGGTTGATATCGTCTCCGCTTTGTCCCACAAAACTTCGAGGCCTGGTCTTCACAGGCTCTGGTTGAATTAGGCTCAGCTTTGTCCACTAAACTGTTCGAGGCCTGGTCTTCCCAGGCTCTGGTTGAAATAGGCTCAGCTATGTCACACTAAACTACTTGAGGCCTAGTCTACCCAGGTTCTGGTTGAAATAGGCTAAACTTTGTCCCACTAAACTGTTTGAGGCCTTCTCTACCCTGGTCTGGTTGAAATCTGCTCAGTTATGTCCCACCAAACTGTTTGAGGCCTGGTCTACCCAGGCTCTGGTTGAAATAGGCTCAGCTATGTCCCACTAAACTGTTCGCGGCCTAGTCTACCCAGGCCCTGGTTGAAATTGGCTCAGCTTTGTCCCACTAAACTGTTCGAGGCCTGTTCGAGGCCTATGTCACACTGAACTGATAGAGAGAGGCTTGGTCTATCCAGGTTCTGGTTGAAATAGGCTCAGCTATGTCCCACTAAACTGTTGGAAGCCTGGTTGAAATAGGCTCAGCTTTGTCCCACTAAACTGTTCGAGGCCTGGTTTACCCAGGCTCTGGTTGAAATAGGCTCAGCTATATCCCACTAAACTGTTTGAGGCCTGGTCTACCCAGGCTCTGGTTGAAATAGGCTCAGCTATGTCACACTAAACTGTCCGAGGCCTGGTCTACCCAGGCTCTGGTTGAAATAGGCTCAGCTATGTCACACTAAACTGTCTGAGGCCTGGTCTACCCAGGCTCTGGTTGAAATCGGCTCAGCTATGTCACAGTAAACATTTCGAGGCCTGGTCTACCCAGGCCCTGGTTGAAAAAGGCTCAGCTATGTCCCACTAAACTGCTGGAGGCCTGGTCTACCCAGGCCCTGGTTGAAAAAGGCTCAGCTTTGTCCCACTAAACTGTTCGAGGCCTGGTCTACCCAGGCTCTGGTTGAAATAGGCTATGCAATGTCCCTCTAAACTATTGGAGGCCTGATCTACCCAGGCTCTGGTTGAAATAGGCTCAGCTATGTCACACTAAACTGTTCGAGGCCTGGTCTACCCAGGCTCTGGTTGAAATAGGCTCAGCTATGTCCCACTAAACTGTTCGAGGCCTTGTCTACCCAGGCTCTGGTTGAAATAGGCTCAGCTATGTCCCACTAAACTGTTCGAGGCCTGGTTGAAATAGGCTCAGCTTTGTCCCACTAAACTGTTCGAGGCCTGGTCTTCCCAGGCTCTGGTTGAAATAGGCTCAGCTATGTCCCACTAAACTGTTCGAGGCCTGGTTGAAATGATCTCAGCTTTCTCCCGCTAAACTGTTTGAGGCCTTGTCTACCCAGGTCTGGTTGAAATAGGCTCAGCTATGTCACATGAAACTGTTGGAGGCCTGGTTTACCCAGGCTCTGGTTGAAATAGTCTCAGCTTTATCCCACTAAACTGTTTGAGGCCTGGTCTACCCAGGCTCTGGTTGAAATAGGCTCAGCTATGTCACACTAAACTGTCCGAGGCCTGGTCTACCCAGGCTCTGGTTGAAATCGGCTCAGCTATGTCACAGTAAACATTTCGAGGCCTGGTCTACCCAGGCTCTGATTGAAATAGGCTCAGCTTTGTTCCACAAAACTGTTCGAGGCCTGGTCTACCCTGGCTCTGGTTAAAATAGTCTCAGCAATATCCTTCTAAACTGTTCAAGGCCTGGTCTACCCAGGCTGGTGTTGAAATAGGCTCAGCTTTGTCCCACTAAACTGTTCGAGGCCTGGTCTTCCCAGGCTCTGGTTAAAATAGTCTCAGCTTTCTCTCACTAAACTGTTTGAGGCCTTGTCTACCCAGGTCTGGTTGAAATAGGCTGAGCTATGTCACACTAAACTTTCCGAGGCCTGGTCTACCCAGGCTCTGGTTGAAATCAGCTCAGCTATGTCACAGTAAACATTTTGAGGCCTGGTCTACCCAGGCCCTGGTTGAAATCGGCTCAGCTATGTCCCACTAAACTGCCTGAGGCCTGGTCTACCCAGGCTCTGGTTGAAATAGGCTCAGCTTTGTCCCACTTAACTGCTGGAGGCCTGGTCTACCCAGGCTCTGGTTGAAATAGTCTCAGCTTTGTCCCACTGAACTGTTCGAGGTCTGGTCTACCCAGGCTCTGGTTGAAATAGGTTCAGCTTTGTCACACTAAACTGATGGAGAGAGGCCTGGTCTATCCAGGCTCTGGTTGAAATCGGCTCAGCTATGTCCCACTAAACTGTTCGAGCCTGGTCTACCCAGGCTCTGGTTGAAATCGGCTCAGCTATGTCCCACTAAACTGCTCGAGGCCTGGTCTACCCAGGCTCTGTTTGAAATAGTCTCAAGTTTGTCCCACTAAACTGTTCGAGGCCTGGTCTACCCAGGCTCTGGTTGAAATAGGCTCAGCTATGTCACACTAAACTGTTCGATGCCTGGTCTACCCAGGCTCTGGTTGAAATAGGCTTAGCTATGTCCCACTAAACTGCTCGAGGCCTGGTCTACCCAGGCTTTGGTTGAAATAGGCTCAGCTATGTCCCACTAAACTGTTTGAGGCCTGGTCTACCCAGGTCTGGTTGAAATAGGCTCAGCTTTGTCCCACTAAACTGTTCGATGCCTGGTCTACCCAGGCTCTGGTTGAAATAGGCTTAGCTATGTCCCACTAAACTGCTCGAGGCCTGGTCTACCCAGGCTCTGGTTGAAATAGGCTCAGCTATGTCCCACTAAACTGTTTGAGGCCTGGTCTACCCAGGTCTGGTTGAAATAGGCTCAGATTTGTCCCACTAAAATGTTTGAGGCCTGGTCTTCCCAGGCTCTGGGTAAAATAGGCTCAGCTATGTCCCACTAAACTGTTTGAGGCCTGGTCTACCCAGGTCTGGTTGAAATAGGCTCAGCTTTGTCCCACTAAAATGTGTGAGGCCTGGTCTTCCCAGGCTCTGGGTAAAATAGGCTCAGCTATGTCCCACTAAACTGTTTGAGGCCTGGTCTACCCAGGCTCTGGTTGAAATAGGCTTAGCTATGTCCCACTAAACTGCTCGAGGCCTGGTCTACCCAGGCTCTGGTTGAATTAGGCTCAGCTATGTCCCACTAAACTGTCCGAGGCCTAGTCTACCCAGGCTCTGGTTGAAATAGGCTCAGCTTTGTCCCACTAAACTGTTCGAGGCCTGGTCCTCCCAGGCTCTGATTGAAATATTCTCAGCTATGTCACACTAAACTGATAGAGAGAGGCTTGGTCTATCCATGTTCTGGTTGAAATAGGCTCAGCTATGTCCCACTAAACTGTTCGAGGCCCTGTCTACCCAGGCTCTGGTTGAAATAGGCTCAGCTTTGTCCCACTAAACTTTTCGAGGCCTGGTCTTCCCAGGCTCTGTTTGAAATAGGCTCAGCTATGTCACACTAAACTGATAGAGAGAGGCCTGGTCTATCCAGGCTCTGGTTGAAACAGGCTCTGCTATGTCACACTAAACTGTTCGAGGCCTGGTTGAAATAGGCTCAGCTTTGTCCCACTAAACTGTTCGAGGCCTGGTCTTCCCAGGCTCTGGTTGAAATAGGCTCAGCTATGTCCCACTAAATTGTTCGAGGCTTGGTCTACCCAGGTTCAGGTTGAAATCGGCTCAGCTTTGTCCCACTAAACCGTTCGATGCCTGGTCTACCCAGGCTCTGGTTGAAATAGGCTCAGCTATGTCCCACTAAACTGTTTGAGGCCTGGTCTACCCAGGTCTGGTTGAAATAGGCTCAGCTTTGTCCCACTAAACTGTTCGATGCCTGGTCTACCCAGGCTCTGGTTGAAATAGGCTCAGCTATGTCCCACTAAACTGTTTGAGGCCTGGTTTACCCAGGTCTGGTTGAAATAGGCTCAGCTTTGTCCCACTAAAATGTTTGAGGCCTGGTCTTCCCAGGCTCTGGGTAAAATAGGCTCAGCGTTGTCCCACTAAACTGTTCGAGGCCTGGTCTACCCAGGTCTGGTTGAAATAGGCTCAGCTATGTCCCACTAAACTGCTCGAGGCCTGGTCTACCCAGGCTCTGTTTGTAATAGGCTCAGCTTTGTCCCACTAAAATGTTTGAGGCCTGGTCTTCCCAGACTCTGGGTAAAATAGGCTCAGCGTTGTCCCACTAAACTGTTCGAGGCCTGGTCTACCCAGGTCTGGTAGAAATAGGCTCAGCTATGTCCCACTAAACTGTTCGAGGCCTGGTCTTCCCGGGCTCTGGTTGACATAGGCTCAGCGTTGTCCCACTAAACTGTTCGAGGCCTGGTCTATCCAGGCTCTGGTTGAAACAGGCTCAGCTATGTCCCACTAAACTGTTCGAGGCCTGGTTGAAATAGGCTCAGCTTTGTCCCACTAAACTGTTTGAGGCCTGGTCTTCCCAGGCTCTGGTTGAAATAGGCTCAGCTATGTCCCACTAAACTGTTCGAGGCCTGGTTGAAATAGTCTCAGCTTTCTCCCACTAAACTGTTTGAGGCCTTTTCTACCCTGGTCTGGTTTAAATCTGCTCAGCTATGTCACAGTAAACATTTCAAGGCCTGGTCTACCCAGGCTCTGGTTGAAATAGGCTCAGCTTTGTTCCACAAAACTGTTCGAGGCCTGGTCTACCCAGGCTCTGGTTGAAATCGGCTCAGCTATGTCCCACTAAACTGTTCGAGGCCTGGTCTACCCAGGCTCTGGTTGAAATCGGCTCAGCTATGTCCCACTAAACTGCTCGAGGCCTGGTCTACCCAGGCTCTGGTTGAAATAGTCTCAGCTTTGTCCCACTAAACTGTTCGAGGCCTGGTCTACCCAGGCTCTGGTTGAAATAGGCTCAGCTATGTCACACTAAACTGTCCGAGGCCTGGTCTACCCAGGCTCTGGTTGAAATCGGCTCAGCTATGTCACAGTAAACATTTCGAGGCCTGGTCTACCCAGGCCCTGGTTGAAATAGGCTCAGCTATGTCACACTAAACTTTTCGAGGCCTGGTCTACCCAGGCCCTGGTTGAAATCGGCTCAGCTATGTCCCACTAAACTGCTCGAGGCCTGGTCTTCCCAGGCTCTGGTTGAAATAGGCTCAGCTATGTCACACTAAACTGATAGAGAGAGACCTGGTCTATCCAGGCTCTGGTTGAAATAGGCTCAGCTATGTCACACTAAACTGATAGAGAGAGGCCTGGTCTACCCTGGCTCTGGTTGAAATAGCCTCAGCTATGTCCCACTAAATTGTTCGAGGCCTGGTCTACCCAGGCTCTGGTTGAAATAGGCTTAGCTATGTCCCACTAAACTGCTTGAGGCCTGGTCTACCCAGGCTCTGGTTGAAATAGGCTCAGCTATGTCCCACTAAACTGTTTGAGGCCTGGTCTACCCAGGTCTGGTTGAAATAGGCTCAGCTTTGTCCCACTAAAATGTTTGAGGCCTGGTCTTCCCAGGCTCTGGGTAAAATAGGCTCAGCGTTGTCCCACTAAACTGTTCGAGGCCTGGTCTACCCAGGTCTGGTTGAAATAGGCTCAGCTATGTCCCACTAAACTGCTCGAGGCCTGGTCTACCCAGGCTCTGGTTGAAATAGGCTCAGCTATGTCCCACTAAACTGCTCGAGGCCTGGTCTACCCAGGCTCTGGTTGAAATCGGCTCAGCAATATCCTTCTAAACTGTTCAAGGCCTGGTCTACCCAGGCTGGTGTTGAAATAGGCTCAGCAATGTCCTACTAAACTACTCGAGGCCTAGTCTACCCAGGCTCTGGTTGAAATAGGCTCAGCTATGTCACACTAAACTGTTTGAGGCCTTGTCTACCCAGGCTCTGGTTGAAATAGGCTCAGCTATGTCACACTAAACTGATAGAGAGAGGCTTGGTCTATCCAGGTTCTTGTTGAAATAGGCTCAGCTATGTCCCACTAAACTGTTCGAGGCCTTGTCTATCCAGGCTCTGGTTGAAATAGGCTCAGCTTTGTCCCACTAAACTGTTCGAGGCCTTGTCTACCCAGGCTCTGGTTGAAATAGGCTCAGCTATGTCACACTAAACTGATAGAGAGAGGCTTGGTCTATCCAGGCTCTGGTTGAAACAGGCTCAGCTATGTCCCACTAAACTGTTCGAGGCCTGGTTGAAATAGGCTCAGCTTTGTCCCACTAAACTGTTTGAGGCCTGGTCTTCCCAGGCTCTGGTTGAAACAGGCTCAGCTATGTCCCACTAAACTGTTCGAGGCCTGGTTGAAATAGGCTCAGCTTTGTCCCACTAAACTGTTTGAGGCCTGGTCTTCCCAGGCTCTGGTTGAAATAGGCTCAGCTATGTCACATGAAACTGTTGGAGGCCTGGTTTACCCAGGCTCTGGTTGAAATAGTCTCAGCTTTGTCCCACTAAACTGTTTGAGGCCTGGTCTACCCAGGCTCTGGTTGAAATAGGCTCAGCTTTGTCCAACAAAACTGCTCGAGGCCTGGTCTTCCCTGGCTCTGGTTGAAATCGGCTCAGCAATATCCTTCTAAACTGTTCAAGGCCTGGTCTACCCAGGCTGGTGTTGAAATAGGCTCAGCAATGTCCTACTAAACTACTCGAGGCCGAGTCTACCCAGGTTCTGGTTGAAATAGGCTCAGCTTTGTCCCACTAAACTGTTTGAGGCCTTGTCTACCCAGGCTCTGGTTGAAATAGGCTCAGCTATGTCACACTAAACTGATAGAGAGAGGCTTGGTCTATCCAGGTTCTGGTTGAAATAGGCTCAGCTATGTCCCACTAAACTGTTCGAGGCCTGGTTGAAATAGTCTCAGCTTTCTCCCACTAAACTGTTTGAGGCCTTGTCTACCCAGGTTCTGGTTGAAATAGGCTCAGCTATGTCCCACTAAACTGTTCGAGGCCTGGTTGAAATAGTCTCAGCTTTCTCCCACTAAACTGTTTGAGGCCTTGTCTACCCAGGTCTGGTTGAAATAGGCTCAGCTATGTCCCACTAAACTGTTCGAGGCCTTGTCTATCCAGGCTCTGGTTGAAATAGGCTCAGCTTTGTCCCACTAAACTGTTCGAGGCCTGGTCTTCCCAGGCTCTGTTTGAAATAGGCTCAGCTATGTCACACTAAACTGATAGAGAGAGGCTTGGTCTATCCATGTTCTGGTTGAAATAGGCTCAGCTATTTCCCACTAAACTGTTCGAGGCCTTGTCTATCCAGGCTCTGGTTGAAATAGGCTCAGCTTTGTCCCACTAAACTGTTCGAGGCCTGGTCTTCCCAGGCTCTGTTTGAAATAGGCTCAGCTATGTCACACTAAACTGATAGAGAGAGGCCTGGTCTATCCAGGTTCTGGTTGAAATAGGCTCAGCTATGTCCCACTAAACTGTTCGAGGCCTGGTTGAAATAGTCTCAGCTTTCTCCCACTAAACTGTTTGAGGCCTTGTCTACCCAGGCTCTTGTTGAAATAGGCTCAGCTTTGTCCCACTAAACTGTTTGAGGCCTGGTCTACCCAGGCTCTGGTTGAAATAGGCTCAGCTTTGTCACACTAAACAGCTCAAGGCCTGGTCTACCCAGGCTCTGGTTGAATTAGGCTCAGCTATGTCACACTAAATTGTTTGAGGCTCTGGTTTAAATCGGCTCAGCTATGTCCCACTGAACTGTTCGAAGCCTGGTCTACCAGGCTCTGGTTTAAATCGGCTCAGCTATGTCCCACTAAACTGCTGGAGGCCTGGTCTACCCAGGCTCTGGTTGAAATAGGCTCAGCTATGTCACACATATACACAAACACACACACACACACACACACACACACACACACACACACACACACACACAGACACACACAGACAGTTGCTGGGTTCAAACTATAGAGATCTCAGACTTGAAAGACTATTTCTCCTGCAGCAGAATCCTTCATCTTTGATATGATAAAGTCCTCAGCTCTACAAAGACATTTCAGGGGGACAGTCATCTTTGACATGGTAAAGTCCTCAGCTCTACAAGGACATTTCAGGGGGACAGTCATCTTTGACATGGTAAAGTCCTCAGCTCTACAAGGACATTTCAGGGGGACAGTCATCTTTGACATGGTAAAGTCCTCAGCTCTACATGGACATTTCAGGGGGACAGTCATCTTTGACATGGTAAAGTCCTCAGCTCTACAAGGACATTTCAGGGGGACAGTCATCTTTAGAATAAACCATACTGAAAGTAAACAACACTGAATGAGGCTGTTTCTCCACTTGGAGCTGAAATGATTTCCTCTACCCCTCTTACCCCTGCTCCTCCTCCCTTACCCCTGCTCCTCCTCCCTTACCCCTGCTCTACCTCCCTTACCCCTGCTCTACCTCCCTTACCCCTGCTCCTCCTCCCTTACCCCTGCTCTACCTCCCTTACCCCTTACCCCTGCTCTACCTCCCTTACCCCTGCTCCACCTCCCTCATCCCTGCTCTACCTCCCTTATCCCTGCTCTACCTCCCTTACCCCTGCTCTACATCCCTTACCCCTGCTCTACATCCCTTACCCCTCCTCTACCTCTCTTACCCCTGCTCTACCTCCCGTACCCCTGCTCTACCTCCCTTACCCCTGCTCTACCTCCCTTTCCCCTGCTCTACCCCCCTTACCCCTCCTCTACCTAACAGGAGTACGGTTCATCTGTTAGGATAGCTGAGATTACTGATGGAGTAGGGTTCACCTGTTAGGATAGCTGAGATTACTGATGGAGTAGGGTTCACCTGTCAGGATAGCTGAGATTACTGATGGAGTAGGGTTCACCTGTCAGGATATCTGAGATTACTGATGGAGTAGGGTTCACCTGTTAGGATATCTGAGATTACTGATGGAGTAGGGTTCACCTGTTAGGATAGCTGAGATTACTGATACTGATGGAGTAGGGTTCACCTGTTAGGATAGCTGAGATTACTGATGGAGTAGGGTTCACCTGTTAGGATAGCTGAGATTGCTGATGGAGTAGGGTTCACCTGTCAGGATAGCTGCTAGACTGATCCCTGAGAACTGTCCAGGTAGTGTTTGTGATCCAGTGTAATTGATTGATTGATTGGTTGTGTGTAGGAGGAGTTGAGAAGGTTCCGGGGCCGTGTGGAGGAGGTGGTGCAGGAGAACCAGAAGCTACACCAGGACCTGAAACAGACAGGAGGAGTCAGCCACAAGGAGTGGTGAGTACTGTCTCTCTGTCTGGAGTGGTGAGTATTGTCTCTCTGTCTGGAGTGGTGAGTATTGTCTCTCTGTCTGGAGGAGTCAGCCACAAGGAGTGGTGAGTACTGTCTCTCTGTCAGGAGGAGTCAGCCACATGGAGTGGTGAGTACTGTCTCTCTGTCTGGAGGAGTCAGCCACATGTAGTGGTGAGTACTGTCTCTCTGTCTGGAGGAGTCAGCCACATGGAGTGGTGAGTACTGTCTCTCTGTCTGGAGGAGTCAGCCACAAGGAGTGGTGAGTACTGTCTCTCTGTCTGGAGTGGTGAGTACTGTGCCTCTGTCTGGAGTGGTGAATACTGTGTCTCTGTCTGGAGTGGTGAGTACTGTCTCTCTGTCTGGAGGAGTCAGCCACATGGAGTGGTGACTACTGTGTCTCTGTCTGGAGTGGTGAGTACTGTCTCTCTGTCTGGAGTGGTGAGTACTGTCTCTCTGTCTGGAGTGGTGAGTATTGTCTCTGTCTGGAGGAGTCAGTACTGCCTGTCTCTTTGTCTATCTGTCCCTGTCTGTTTGTGTGTGTGTGTGTGAGAAAGAGAGGAGACACTGTCTTGACACTTTTCTATCTCCCCTTCCCCCCCCCCCCCCCCCCCCCCCCCAGGAGGCAGCTCCAGGAGCAGGCCCGTCTGGTACTTCAGGAGAACCAGGTCCTGATAGAGCAGCTGGAGGTGCAGCATACGAAGGCAAAGGACAGTCATGGGAGACATTTGACTGAGGGTAGGGAGGGACAGACACCAGTAATCACCCCTGAGCCCCCCTCTTTCAGATTCTACTATAGAAACTAGCTACATTCTGTTTCTACATTCTACACATTCATATTAACACTGTATCAAACCCTAATAGAGGTGAATGGTAGAAGTCTTCACCCTGCTGGAGGTGTCTGGTAGAAGTCTTCACCCTGCTGGAGGTGTCTGGTAGAAGTCTTCACCCTGCTGGAGGTGAATGGTAGAAGTCTTCACCCTGCTGGAGGTGTATGGTAGAAGTCTTCACCCTGCTGGAGGTGTCTGGTAGAAGTCTTCACCCTGCTGGAGGTGTCTGGTAGAAGTCTTCACCCTGCTGGAGGTGTCTGGTAGAAGTCTTCACCCTGCTGGAGGTGAATGGTAGAAGTCTTCACCCTGCTGGAGGTGTATGGTAGAAGTCTTCACCCTGCTGGAGGTGTCTGGTAGAAGTCTTCACCCTGCTGGAGGTGTCTGGTAGAAGTCTTCACCCAGCTGGAGGTGTCTGGTAGAAGTCTTCACCCTGCTGGAGGTGTCTGGTAGAACTCTTCACCCTGCTGGAGGTGTCTGGTAGAACTCTTCACCCAGCTGGAGGTGTCTGGTAGAAGTCTTCACCCCGCTGGAGGTGAATGGTAGAACTCTTCACCCAGCTGGAGGTGTCTGGTAGAAGTCTTCACCCTGCTGGAGGTGTCTGGTAGAAGTCTTCACCCTGCTGGAGGTGTCTGGTAGAACTCTTCACCCAGCTGGAGGTGTCTGGTAGAAGTCTTCACCCTGCTGGAGGTGAATGGTAGAAGTCTTCACCCTGCTGGAGGTGTCTGGTAGAAGTCTTCACCCTGCTGGAGGTGTCTGGTAGAAGTCTTCACCCCGCTGGAGGTGAATGGTAGAAGTCTTCACCCTGCTGGAGGTGTCTGGTAGAAGTCTTCACCCTGCTGGAGGTGTCTGGTAGAAGTCTTCACCCCGCTGGAGGTGTCTGGTAGAAGTCTTCACCCCGCTGGAGGTGTCTGGTAGAAGTCTTCACCCAGCTGGAGGTGAATGGTAGAAGTCTTCACCCCGCTGGAGGTGTCTGGTAGAAGTCTTCACCCCGCTGGAGGTGAATGGTAGAAGTCTTCACCCTGCTAGAGGTGTCTGGTAGAAGTCTTCACCCCGCAGGAGGTGCATGGTAGAAGTCTTCACCCTGCTGGAGGTGTCTGGTTGAAGTCTTCACCCCGCTGGAGGTGTCTGGTAGAAGTCTACACCCTGCTGGAGGTGAATGGTAGAAGTCTACACCCTGCTGGAGGTGCATGGTAGAAGTCTTCACCCTGCTGGAGGTGGTTGGTAGAAGTCTTCACCCTGCTGGAGGTGTCTGGTAGAAGTCTACACCCTGCTGGAGGTGAATGGTAGAAGTCTACACCCTGCTGGAGGTGTCTGGTAGAAGTCTTCACCTTGCTGGAGGTGTCTGGTAGAAGTCTTCACCCTGCTGGAGGTGTCTGGTAGAAGTCTTGACCCCGCTGGAGGTGAATGGTAGAAGTCTTGACCCCGCTGGAGGTGTCTGGTAGAAGTCTTCACCTTGCTGGAGGTGTCTGGTAGAAGTCTTCACCCTGCTGGAGGTGTCTGGTAGAAGTCTTCACCCTGCTGGAGGTGTCTGGTAGAAGTCTTCACCCTGCTGGAGGTGTCTGGTAGAAGTCTTCACCCTGCTGGAGGTGTCTGGTAGAAGTCTTCACCCTGCTGGAGGTGTCTGGTAGAAGTCTTCACCCTGCTGGAGGTGTCTGGTAGAAGTCTACACCCTGCTGGAGGTGAATGGTAGAAGTCTACACCCTGCTGGAGGTACATGGTAGAAGTCTTCACCCTGCTGGAGGTGTCTGGTAGAAGTCTTCACCCTGCTGGAGGTGTCTGGTAGAAGTCTTCACCCTGCTGGAGGTGTCTGGTAGAAGTCTTCACCCCGCTGGAGGTGTCTGGTAGAAGTCTTCACCCTTCTGGAGGTGTCTGGTAGAAGTCTTGACCCCGCTGGAGGTAAATGGTAGAAGTCTTGACCCCGCTGGAGGTGTCTGGTAGAAGTCTTCACCCTGCTGGAGGTGTCTGGTAGAAGTCTTCACCCCGCTGGAGGTGTCTGGTAGAAGTCTTCACCCTGCTGGAGGTGTCTGGTAGAAGTCTTCACCCTGCTGGAGGTGAATGGTAGAAGTCTACACCCTGCTGGAGGTGCATGGTAGAAGTCTTCACCCTGCTGGAGGTGGTTGGTAGAAGTCTTCACCCCGCTGGAGGTGTCTGGTAGAAGTCTTGACCCCGCTGGAGGTGAATGGTAGAAGTCTTGACCCCGCTGGAGGTGTCTGGTAGAAGTCTTCACCTTGCTGGAGGTGTCTGGTAGAAGTCTTCACCCTGCTGGAGGTGTCTGGTAGAAGTCTTCACCCTGCTGGAGGTGTCTGGTAGAAGTCTTCACCCTGCTGGAGGTGTCTGGTAGAAGTCTTCACCCTGCTGGAGGTGTCTGGTAGAAGTCTTCACCCTGCTGGAGGTGTCTGGTAGAAGTCTACACCCTGCTGGAGGTGAATGGTAGAAGTCTACACCCTGCTGGAGGTGCATGGTAGAAGTCTTCACCCTGCTGGAGGTGTCTGGTAGAAGTCTTCACCCTGCTGGAGGTGTCTGGTAGAAGTCTTCACCCTGCTGGAGGTGTCTGGTAGAAGTCTTCACCCCGCTGGAGGTGTCTGGTAGAAGTCTTCACCCTGCTGGAGGTGAATGGTAGAAGTCTTCACCTTGCTGGAGGTGTCTGGTAGAAGTCTTCACCCTGCTGGAGGTGTCTGGTAGAAGTCTTCACCCTGCTGGAGGTGTCTGGTAGAAGTCTTCACCCCGCTGGAGGTGTCTGGTAGAAGTCTTCACCCTTCTGGAGGTGTCTGGTAGAAGTCTTGACCCCGCTGGAGGTAAATGGTAGAAGTCTTGACCCCGCTGGAGGTGTCTGGTAGAAGTCTTCACCCTGCTGGAGGTGTCTGGTAGAAGTCTTCACCCCGCTGGAGGTGTCTGGTAGAAGTCTTCACCCTGCTGGAGGTGTCTGGTAGAAGTCTTCACCCTGCTGGAGGTGTCTGGTAGAAGTCTTCACCCTGCTGGAGGTGTCTGGTAGAAGTCTTCACCCTGCTGGAGGTGTCTGGTAGAAGTCTACACCCTGCTGGAGGTGAATGGTAGAAGTCTACACCCTGCTGGAGGTGTCTGGTAGAAGTCTTCACCCTGCTGGAGGTGTCTGGTAGAAGTCTTCACCCTGCTGGAGGTGAATGGTAGAAGTCTTCACCCTGCTGGAGGTGTATGGTAGAAGTCTTCACCCTGCTGGAGGTGTCTGGTAGAAGTCTTCACCCTGCTGGAGGTGAATGGTAGAAGTCTTCACCCTGCTGGAGGTGAATGGTAGAACTCTTCACCCAGCTGGAGGTGTCTGGTAGAAGTCTTCACCCTGCTGGAGGTGTCTGGTAGAAGTCTTCACCCTGCTGGAGGTGTCTGGTAGAACTCTTCACCCTGCTGGAGGTGTCTGGTAGAACTCTTCACCCAGCTGGAGGTGTCTGGTAGAAGTCTTCACCCTGCTGGAGGTGTCTGGTAGAAGTCTTCACCCTGCTGGAGGTGTCTGGTAGAAGTCTTCACCCTGCTGGAGGTGTCTGGTAGAAGTCTTCACCCCGCTGGAGTCGTCTGGTAGAAGTCTTCACCCTTCTGGAGGTGTCTGGTAGAAGTCTTGACCCCGCTGGAGGTAAATGGTAGAAGTCTTGACCCCGCTGGAGGTGTCTGGTAGAAGTCTTCACCCTGCTGGAGGTGTCTGGTAGAAGTCTTCACCCCGCTGGAGGTGTCTGGTAGAAGTCTTCACCCTGCTGGAGGTGTCTGGTAGAAGTCTTCACCCTGCTGGAGGTGTCTGGTAGAAGTCTTCACCCTGCTGGAGGTGTCTGGTAGAAGTCTTCACCCTGCTGGAGGTGTCTGGTAGAAGTCTACACCCTGCTGGAGGTGAATGGTAGAAGTCTACACCCTGCTGGAGGTGTCTGGTAGAAGTCTTCACCCTGCTGGAGGTGTCTGGTAGAAGTCTTCACCCTGCTGGAGGTGAATGGTAGAAGTCTTCACCCTGCTGGAGGTGTATGGTAGAAGTCTTCACCCTGCTGGAGGTGTCTGGTAGAAGTCTTCACCCTGCTGGAGGTGAATGGTAGAAGTCTTCACCCCGCTGGAGGTGAATGGTAGAACTCTTCACCCAGCTGGAGGTGAATGGTAGAACTCTTCACCCTGCTGGAGGTGTCTGGTAGAAGTCTTCACCCTGCTGGAGGTGTCTGGTAGAAGTCTTCACCCAGCTGGAGGTGTCTGGTAGAAGTCTTCACCCTGCTGGAGGTGAATGGTAGAAGTCTTCACCCTGCTGGAGGTGTCTGGTAGAAGTCTTCACCCTGCTGGAGGTGTCTGGTAGAAGTCTTCACCCCGCTGGAGGTGAATGGTAGAAGTCTTCACCCTGCTGGAGGTGTCTGGTAGAAGTCTTCACCCTGCTGGAGGTGTCTGGTAGAAGTCTTCACCCCGCTGGAGGTGTCTGGTAGAAGTCTTCACCCTGCTGGAGGTGTCTGGTAGAAGTCTTCACCCTGCTGGAGGTGTCTGGTAGAACTCTTCACCCAGCTGGAGGTGTCTGGTAGAAGTCTTCACCCTGCTGGAGGTGTCTGGTAGAAGTCTTCACCCTGCTGGAGGTGTCTGGTAGAACTCTTCACCCTGCTGGAGGTGTCTGGTAGAACTCTTCACCCAGCTGGAGGTGTCTGGTAGAAGTCTTCACCCCGCTGGAGGTGAATGGTAGAACTCTTCACCCAGCTGGAGGTGAATGGTAGAACTCTTCACCCTGCTGGAGGTGTCTGGTAGAAGTCTTCACCCTGCTGGAGGTGTCTGGTAGAAGTCTTCACCCAGCTGGAGGTGTCTGGTAGAAGTCTTCACCCTGCTGGAGGTGAATGGTAGAAGTCTTCACCCTGCTGGAGGTGTCTGGTAGAAGTCTTCACCCTGCTGGAGGTGTCTGGTAGAAGTCTTCACCCCGCTGGAGGTGAATGGTAGAAGTCTTCACCCTGCTGGAGGTGTCTGGTAGAAGTCTTCACCCTGCTGGAGGTGTCTGGTAGAAGTCTTCACCCCGCTGGAGGTGTCTGGTAGAAGTCTTCACCCTGCTGGAGGTGTCTGGTAGAAGTCTTCACCCTGCTGGAGGTGTCTGGTAGAAGTCTTCACCCTGCTGGAGGTGTCTGGTAGCAGTCTTCACCCTGCTGGAGGTGTCTGGTAGAAGTCTACACCCTGCTGGAGGTGAATGGTAGAAGTCTACACCCTGCTGGAGGTGTCTGGTAGAAGTCTTCACCCTGCTGGAGGTGTCTGGTAGAAGTCTTCACCCTGCTGGAGGTGTCTGGTAGAAGTCTTCACCCCGCTGGAGGTGTCTGGTAGAAGTCTTCACCCTGCTGGAGGTGTATGGTAGAAGTCTTCACCCCGCTGGAGGTGTCTGGTAGAAGTCTTCACCCCGCTGGAGGTGAATGGTAGAAGTCTACATCCTGCTGGAGGTGAATGGTAGAAGTCTTCACCCCGCTGGAGGTGTCTGGTAGAAGTCTTCACCCCGCTGGAGGTGAATGGTAGAAATCTTCACCCTGCTGGAGGTGTCTGGTAGAAGTCTTCACCCTGCTGGAGGTGTCTGGTAGAAGTCTTCACCCCGCTGGAGGTGAATGGTAGAAGTCTACACCCTGCTGGAGGTGCATGGTAGAAGTCTTCACCCTGCTGGAGGTGGCTGGTAGAAGTCTTCACCCTGCTGGAGGTGGTTGGTAGAAGTCTTCACCCCGCTGGAGGTGAATGGTAGAAGTCTTCACCCTGCTGGAGGTAGAAGTCTTCACCCTGCTGGTGGTGTCTGGTAGAAGTCACCCTAGTGGAGGTGTCTGGTAGAAGTCACCCTGCTGGAGGTGTCTGGTAGAAGTCACCCTGCTGTAGTTGATTGGTAGAAGTCACCCTGCTGGAGGTGTCTGGTAGAGATCTTCAGAGTTGAAAGTTATCTCCAGGAACTGTTCCCCCCTTCCTCTCTCCCCCCTCCTCCCTCACCCCATCTTCCCTCCTCCCCCCCAGTCTCTAAGGTGTGTAAGCAGCTGATGTTGCTGGAGGCAGAGAAGCAGAGGCTGGAGGGGGAGCTGGAGGTAACGAGGAGTGAGCTCCACACTCTGCAGACAGAACACCTGCAGGCACGGTGCAGTCTGGAGAATGCAGTCAGCTGGGACGAACACCACGCCATCACCACCAAAATCAAACGGTAGTTATAATACACTGGGATGAACACCACGCCATCGCCACCAAACTCAAACGGTAGTTATAATACACTGGGATGAACACCACGCCATCGCCACCAAACTCAAACGGTAGTTATAATACACTGGGATGAACACCACGCCATCACCACCAAACTCAAACAGTTATAATACACTGGGATGAACACCACGCCATCACCACCAAACTCAAACGGTAGTTATAATACACTGGGATGAACACCACGCCATCGCCACCAAACTCAAACGGTAGTTATAATACACTGGGATGAACACCACGCCATCACCACCAAACTCAAACGGTTATAATACACTGGGATGAACACCACGCCATCACCACCAAACTCAAACGGTAGTTATAATACACTGGGATGAACACCACGCCATCGCCACCAAACTCAAACGGTAGTTATAATACACTGGGATGAACACCACGCCATCACCACCAAACTCAAACGGTTATAATACACTGGGATGAACACCACGCCATCACCACCAAACTCAAACGGTAGCTAGTTATAATACACTGGGACGAACACCACGCCATCACCACCAAACTCAAACGGTTATAATACACTGGGATGAACACCACGCCATCACCACCAAACTCAAACAGTTATAATACACTGGGATGAACACCACGCCATCACCACCAAACTCAAACGGTAGTTATAATACACTGGGATGAACACCACGCCATCACCACCAAACTCAAACGGTTATAATACACTGGGATGAACACCACGCCATCACCACCAAACTCAAACGGTAGTTATAATACACTGGGATGAACACCACGCCATCGCCACCAAACTCAAACGGTAGTTATAATACACTGGGATGAACACCACGCCATCACCACCAAACTCAAACGGTTATAATACACTGGGATGAACACCACGCCATCACCACCAAACTCAAACGGTAGCTAGTTATAATACACTGGGACGAACACCACGCCATCACCACCAAACCCAAACGGTTATAATACACTGGGATGAACACCACGCCATCACCACCAAACTCAAACGGTTATAATACACTGGGATGAACACCACGCCATCACCACCAAACTCAAACGGTTATAATACACTGGGACGAACACCACGCCATCACCACCAAACTCAAACGGTTATAATACACTGGGACGAACACCACGCCATCACCACCAAACTCAAACGGTAGTTATAATACACTGGGATGAACACCACGCCATCACCACCAAACTCAAACGGTAGTTATAATACACTGGGACGAACACCACGCCATCACCACCAAACTCAAACGGTAGTTATAATACACTGGGATGAACACCACGCCATCACCACCAAACTCAAACGGTTATAATACACTGGGATGAACACCACGCCATCACCACCAAACTCAAACGGTAGTTATAATACACTGGGATGAACACCACGCCATCACCACCAAACTCAAACGGTTATAATACACTGGGATGAACACCACGCCATCACCACCAAACTCAAACGGTAGTTATAATACACTGGGATGAACACCACGCCATCACCACCAAACTCAAACGGTTATAATACACTGGGATGAACACCACGCCATCACCACCAAACTCAAACGGTAGTTATAATACACTGGGATGAACACCACGCCATCGCCACCAAACTCAAACGGTAGTTATAATACACTGGGATGAACACCACGCCATCACCACCAAACTCAAACGGTAGTTATAATACACTGGGATGAACACCACGCCATCACCACCAAACTCAAACGGTTATAATACACTGGGATGAACACCACGCCATCACCACCAAACTCAAACGGTAGCTAGTTATAATACACTGGGATGATATACAATACACTGCACGGGGTCATAGGTTCAGACGTGGTCATAGTTTCAGACGTGGTCATAGGTTCAGACGTGGTCATAGGTTCATAGGATCAGACGTGGTCATGGGTTCATAGGATCAGACGTGATCATGGGTTCAGACGTGGTCATAGTTTCAGACGTGGTCATAGTTTCAGACGTGGTCATATGTTCAGACGTGGTCATAGGATCAGACGTGGTCATAGGATCAGACGTGGTCATAGGATCAGACGTGGTCATAGGATCAGACGTGGTCATAGTTTCAGACGTGGTCATAGGTTCAGACGTGGTCATAGGATCAGACGTGGTCATAGGATCAGACGTGGTCATAGGATCAGACGTGGTCATAGGATCAGACGTGGTCATAGTTTCAGACGTGGTCATAGGTTCAGACGTGGTCATAGTTTCATAGGTTCAGACGTGGTCATAGGTTCAGAGATGAGGAACAGCTGTAGATAGTCACCATGGAACAGAGATGAGGAACAGCTGTAGATAGTCACCATGGAACAGAGATGAGGAACAGCTGTATATAGTCACCATGGAACAGAGATGAGGAACAGAGATGAGGAACAGCTGTAGATAGTCACCATGGAACAGAGATGAGGAACAGCTGTAGATAGCCACCATGGAACAGAGATGAGGAACAGAGATGAGGAGCAGCTGTAGATAGTCACCATGGAACAGAGATGAGGAACAGAGATGAGGAGCAGCTGTAGATAGTCACCATGGAACAGAGATGAGGAACAGAGATGAGGAACAGAGATGAGGAACAGGGATGAGGAACAGCTGTAGATAGTCACCATGGAACAGAGATGAGGAACAGAGATGAGGAACAGAGATGAGGAACAGAGATGAGGAACAGAGATGAGGAACAGTGATGAGGAACAGTGATGAGGAACAGAGATGAGGAACAGTGATGAGGAACAGTGATGAGGAACAGGGATGAGGAACAGCTGTATATAGTCACCATGGAACAGAGATGAGGAACAGCTGTAGATAGTCACCATGGAACAGAGATGAGGAACAGCTGTAGATAGTCACCATGGAACAGAGATGAGGAACCGCTGTATATAGTCACCATGGAACAGAGATGAGGAACAGAGATGAGGAACAGAGATGAGGAGCAGCTGTAGATAGTCACCATGGAACAGAGATGAGGAACAGCTGTAGATAGTCACCATGGAACAGATATGAGGAACAGAGATGAGGAACAGCTGTAGATAGTCACCATGGAACAGAGATGAGGAACAGTTGTATATAGTCACCATGGAACAGAGATGAGGAACAGGGATGAGGAACAGCTGTAGATAGTCACCATGGAACAGAGATGAGGAACAGAGATGAGGAACAGAGATGAGGAACAGCTGTAGATAGTCACCATGGAATAGAGATGAGGAACAGCTGTAGATAGTCACCATGGAACAGAGATGAGGAACAGCTGTAGATAGGCACCATGGAACAGAGATGAGGAACAGAGATGAGGAACAGCTGTAGATAGTCACCATGGAACAGAGATGAGGAACAGCTGTAGATAGTCACCATGGAACAGAGATGAGGAACAGAGATGAGGAACAGAGATGAGGAACAGCTGTAGATAGTCACCATGGAACAGAGATGAGGAACAGCTGTAGATAGTCACCATGGAACAGAGATGAGGAACAGAGATGAGGAACAGCTGTAGATAGTCACCATGGAACAGAGATGAGGAACAGCTGTAGATAGTCACCATGGAACAGAGATGAGGAACAGCTGTAGATAGTCACCATGGAACAGAGATGAGGAACAGCTGTAGATAGTCACCATGGAACAGAGATGAGGAACAGCTGTAGATAGTCACCATGGAACAGAGATGAGGAACAGCTGTAGATAGTCACCATGGAACAGAGATGAGGAACAGAGATGAGGAACAGCTGTATATAGTCACCATGGAACAGAGATGAGGAACAGGGATGAGGAACAGCTGTAGATAGTCACCATGGAACAGAGATGAGGAACAGAGATGAGGAACAGCTGTAGATAGTCACCATGGAACAGAGATGAGGAACAGCTGTAGATAGTCACCATGGAACAGAGATGAGGAACAGCTGTAGATAGTCACCATGGAACAGAGATGAGGAACAGCTGTAGATAGTCACCATGGAACAGAGATGAGGAACAGCTGTAGATAGTCACCATGGAACAGAGATGAGGAACAGCTGTAGATAGTCACCATGGAACAGAGATGAGGAACAGGGATGAGGAACAGCTGTAGATAGTCACCATGGAACAGAGATGAGGAACAGCTGTAGATAGTCACCATGGAACAGAGATGAGGAACAGCTGTAGATAGTCACCATGGAACAGAGATGAGGAACAGCTGTAGATAGTCACCATGGAACAGAGATGAGGAACAGCTGTAGATAGTCACCATGGAACAGAGATGAGGAACAGAGATGAGGAACAGAGATGAGGAACAGCTGTAGATAGTCACTATGGAACAGAGATGAGGAACAGCTGTAGATAGTCACCATGGAACAGAGATGAGGAACAGCTGTAGATAGTCACCATGGAACAGAGATGAGGAACAGCTGTAGATAGTCACCATGGAACAGAGATGAGGAACAGCTGTAGATAGTCACCATGGAACAGAGATGAGGAACAGAGATGAGGAACAGCTGTATATAGTCACCATGGAACAGAGATGAGGAACAGCTGTAGATAGTCACCATGGAACAGAGATGAGGAACAGCTGTAGATAGTCACCATGGAACAGAGATGAGGAACAGAGATGAGGAACAGCTGTATATAGTCACCATGGAACAGAGATGAGGAACAGCTGTAGATAGTAAAAAAAAACATGTTTTAACTACAATCATAAAGTGTGTGTGTGTGTTTGTGTGTGTGTGCATGTGTGTGTGTGCGTGTGTGTGTGTGCATGTGTGTGTGCATGTTTGTGCGTGTGCGTGTGTGTGTGTGTGTGTGTGTGTGTGTGTGTGTGTCTGTGTTATCTACCGTAGCCAACTGGAGGCTGATTCAGGCCGTCAGCAGACTGAGCTAGAGGAGCTGCAGCAGAGAGTGACTAGTCTACAGACAGAGAAGAACAGTCTGCTGTTGGACAAAACCAACCTGACTGCTGACATCAAGAGTCTGGAGGCTGACCTGGAGGTGTCCCGACATGCTAACAGGTACTCAGACCCTGACCTGACCCCTAACCTCACTGCTGACATCAAGAGTCTGGAGGCTGACCTGGAGGTGTCTCGACATGCTAACAGGTACTCAGACCCTGACCTGACCCCTAACCTCACTGCTGACATCAAGAGTCTGGAGACTGACCTGGAGGTATCCCGACATGCCAACAGGTACTCAGACCATGACCCCTGACCCCTAACCTCACTGCAGACATCAAGAGTCTGAAGGCTGACCTGGAGGTGTCCCGACATGCTAACAGGTACTCAGACCTTGACCCCTGACCCCTAACCTCACTGCTGACATCAAGAGTCTGGAGGCTGACCTGGAGGTGTCCCGACATGCTAACAGGTACTCAGACCCTGACCTGACCCCTGACCCCTAACCTCACTGCTGACATCATCAGAGTTGGAGGCTGAACCATGCCCTGTAAGGGGTTGAGTGGCCCTGAACCATGGCAGGAAAATGCACCCCACACAGACCTATATATAGGGAATAGGGTGCCATAGGCCTCTGGTCTAAAGTGGTACACTATATATAGGGAATAGGGCTCTGGTCTAAAGTAGTATACTATATAGGGAACAGGGTGCCAGATGTGATGCGGTAACAGACAGTAGTTCCTGTATGTATCTGGAGACTCTGAGGGAACAGCTGTTAGCTCCCTGTATGGAAAGAAAACAGCCCTCAATCTCAATGTGGCAATCTCTCTGAAAGGTGTTAGAAATGTATTCCTGTGATCAACACAATGCCCTCTGCCTCTCGCTCTCTCTCTATCTCTGTATCTACCTCCCCTTCCCTCCTCTCTTTCTCGCTCTCTCTCTCTCTCTCTGTATCTACCTTCCCCACCCTCCTCTCTCTCTCGCTCTCTTGCTCTCTCACTCTCCCTCTCTCACAGGAAGGCCCAGAGGCGTATAGGCCTGTTGAAGCAACAAGTTGATGACTCTGTAGAAAAGGAGATGAGAGCCCATCACTACCTGTCCTCTATCGTAGCTCTGGCTGAGAAGACCACACAGGAGAGAGACCAGCTAGTATACATGGTATAACACACACACACACACACATCACATCACATCACATCACATCACATCACATCACATCAAATTAGTGATGGCTGTTTAACAGTCTGATGGCCTTGAGATAGAAGCTGTTTTTCAGTCTCTCGGTCCCAGCTTTGATGCACCTGTACTGACCTCGCCTTCTGGATGATAGCGGGGTGAACAGGCAGTGGCTCGGGTGGTTGTTGTCCTTGATGACAATCATGTAAATGTAATTAACTAGAGAGTCGGGCACCACAAAATCATTTTGATAGAGCTGTTATCTTCCGAATAAACTCTTAAAGACCTAGTAATATTTTACATCAATAGCAGTCGATATTAATCGTCACCTTAATTCAGTCTCATCTGAAAGTTCTAAATTCTTGGTTATCTGCACGAACCATGGCTAACAAGTTGAATAAGCAATACAAAATTGGGTTTAATTATTTATTTACTAAATACCTAACTAATCACACAGAATTACACATACACATAATTAAATCATAACTTGATTACAAATTACGTCATAAAGGAAAACGTTCCTAGCGGGCGGAACAGATATGACAGCTGGTTACACAAAATAAAAGGGCTGGGTTTGAGTGAAAGAGCGGGAAGACTGAGGGACAAAGGGAGAAGCGATGTCTCTATCGTAAATACAGTATCTTATGCATTCTAAATTACCGCCCATTTGGAAAAGGAAAATGCACTAAACATTTACTCTGAGCTGCGCTTCGGTAGGTTGGTGGTAGATGGAAGGCCGTGTTGCCCAACCGAGTCCTTTGAAGAGTGTTTCTGCTGGTAAATTTGTTACGTTGTCGTAACGTCGTTGTGTGGTAGATGGGATACTCTGTCTGTTCCTTCCTAACCTGCGTTTGCAGCGGCTGTTGCTAACTCAACGGCTGGGAGGTATCACTTCAGTAGTGAATAAGAGTTCAATGTTCATACCATGCGCAACAAAGCTCACACTGATGTTGGCTTCATTCTGTAGTTATTATCTGAACCATTCTGACATCGGACCGTCGTCCTTACGTTCTCGGAACAGGAGGTTATACTGAGCACGCACCCTTGTGGAGCCCCAGTGTTGAGGATCGGCGGGGTGGAGATGTTGTTTCCTACCCTCACCACCTGGGGGCGGCCCGTCAACGTCCAGGACCCAATTGCACAGGGCGGGGGGTCGAGACCCAGGGTTTCAAGCTTAATGATGAGTTTGGAGAGTACTATGGTGTTGAAGACTGTCTGACTGGTCAAAGAACTCTATTACCATGTTATCCAACTCATGTAGATGCCTTTGAGGTATCTAAACGGCGTTGGCGCTTGGATTGGACTCGGTACTATGGCCAGATGACATGACCCAGAAGGCCGACACGGGAGCTGTGAGACGGCAGATCTCCACAGCTGGAAATAAACAGCCTCAAGGTCCAGTGTTTTTCTGGAGTCCAGACTAGTTGGTCCTGCCAGCCTGTTAGACGTGTGTCTCAGTGGCAGGTCCAGTGTTTTTCTGGAGTCCAGACTAGTTGGTCCTGCCAGCCTGTTAGACGTGTGTCTCAGTGGCAGGTCCAGTGTTTTTCTGGAGTCCAGGCTAGTTGGTCCTGCCAGCCTGTTAGACGTGTGTCTCAGTGGCAGGTCCAGTGTTTTTCTGGAGTCCAGACTAGTTGGTCCTGCCAGCCTGTTAGACGTGTGTCTCAGTGGCAGGTCCAGTGTTTTTCTGGAGTCCAGACTAGTTGGTCCTGCCAGCCTGTTAGACGTGTGTCTCAGTGGCAGGTCCAGTGTTTTTCTGGAGTCCAGACTAGTTGGTCCTGCCAGCCTGTTAGACGTGTGTCTCAGTGGCAGGTCCAGTGTTTTTCTGGAGTCCAGACTAGTTGGTCCTGCCAGCCTGTTAGACGTGTGTCTCAGTGGCAGGTCCAGTGTTTTTCTGGAGTCCAGGCTAGTTGGTCCTGCCAGCCTGTTAGACGTGTGTCTCAGTGGCAGGTCCAGTGTTTTTCTGGAGTCCAGACTAGTTGGACCTGCCAGGTTGGACCTGCCAGCCTGTTAGACATGTGTCTCAGTGGCAGGTCCAGTGTTTTTCTGGAGTCCAGACTAGTTGGTCCTGCCAGCCTGTTAGATGTGTGTCTCAGTGGCAGGTCCAGTGTTTTTCTGGAGTCCAGACTAGTTGGTCCTGCCAGCCTGTTAGACGTGTGTCTCAGTGGCAGGTCCAGTGTTTTTCTGGAGTCCAGGCTAGTTGGTCCTGCCAGCCTGTTAGACGTGTGTCTCAGTGGCAGGTCCAGTGTTTTTCTGGAGTCCAGACTAGTTGGTCCTGCCAGCCTTTTAGACGTGTGTCTCAGTGGCAGGTCCAGTGTTTTTCTGGAGTCCAGACTAGTTGGTCCTGCCAGCCTGTTAGACGTGTGTCTCAGTGGCAGGTCCAGTGTTTTTCTGGAGTCCAGACTAGTTGGTCCTGCCAGCCTGTTAGATGTGTGTCTCAGTGGCAGGTCCAGTGTTTTTCTGGAGTCCAGACTAGTTGGTCCTGCCAGCCTGTTAGACGTGTGTCTCAGTGGCAGGTCCAGTGTTTTTCTGGAGTCCAGGCTAGTTGGTCCTGCCAGCCTGTTAGACGTGTGTCTCAGTGGCAGGTCCAGTGTTTTTCTGGAGTCTAGACTAGTTGGTCCTGCCAGCCTGTTAGACGTGTGTCTCAGTGGCAGGTCCAGTGTTTTTCTGGAGTCCAGACTAGTTGGTCCTGCCAGCCTTTTAGACGTGTGACTCAGTGGCAGGTCCAGTGTTTTTCTGGAGTCCAGACTAGTTGGTCCTGCCAGCCTGTTAGACGTGTGTCTCAGTGGCAGGTCCAGTGTTTTTCTGGAGTCCAGACTAGTTGGTCCTGCCAGCCTGTTAGACGTGTGTCTCAGTGGCAGGTCCAGTGTTTTTCTGGAGTCCAGACTAGTTGGTCCTGCCAGCCTGTTAGACGTGTGTCTCAGTGGCAGGTCCAGTGTTTTTCTGGAGTCCAGACTAGTTGGTCCTGCCAGCCTGTTAGACGTGTCTCAGTGGCAGGTCCAGTGTTTTTCTGGAGTCCAGACTAGTTGGTCCTGCCAGCCTGTTAGACGTGTGTCTCAGTGGCAGGTCCAGTGTTTTTCTGGAGTCCAGACTAGTTGGTCCTGCCAGCCTGTTAGACGTGTGTCTCAGTGGCAGGTCCAGTGTTTTTCTGGAGTCCAGACTAGTTGGTCCTGCCAGCCTGTTAGACGTGTGTCTCAGTGGCAGGTCCAGTGTTTTTCTGGAGTCCAGGCTAGTTGGTCCTGCCAGCCTGTTAGACGTGTGTCTCAGTGGCAGGTCCAGTGTTTTTCTGGAGTCCAGACTAGTTGGTCCTGCCAGCCTTTTAGACGTGTGTCTCAGTGGCAGGTCCAGTGTTTTTCTGGAGTCCAGACTAGTTGGTCCTGCCAGCCTGTTAGACGTGTGTCTCAGTGGCAGGTCCAGTGTTTTTCTGGAGTCCAGACTAGTTGGTCCTGCCAGCCTGTTAGATGTGTGTCTCAGTGGCAGGTCCAGTGTTTTTCTGGAGTCCAGACTAGTTTGTCCTGCCGGCCTGTTAGACGTGTGTCTCAGTGGCAGGTCCAGTGTTTTTCTGGAGTCCAGGCTAGTTGGTCCTGCCAGCCTGTTAGACGTGTGTCTCAGTGGCAGGTCCAGTGTTTTTCTGGAGTCTAGACTAGTTGGTCCTGCCAGCCTGTTAGACGTGTGTCTCAGTGGCAGGTCCAGTGTTTTTCTGGAGTCCAGACTAGTTGGTCCTGCCAGCCTTTTAGACGTGTGACTCAGTGGCAGGTCCAGTGTTTTTCTGGAGTCCAGACTAGTTGGTCCTGCCAGCCTGTTAGACGTGTGTCTCAGTGGCAGGTCCAGTGTTTTTCTGGAGTCCAGACTAGTTGGTCCTGCCAGCCTGTTAGACGTGTGTCTCAGTGGCAGGTCCAGTGTTTTTCTGGAGTCCAGACTAGTTGGTCCTGCCAGCCTGTTAGACGTGTGTCTCAGTGGCAGGTCCAGTGTTTTTCTGGAGTCCAGACTAGTTGGTCCTGCCAGCCTGTTAGACGTGTCTCAGTGGCAGGTCCAGTGTTTTTCTGGAGTCCAGACTAGTTGGTCCTGCCAGCCTGTTAGACGTGTGTCTCAGTGGCAGGTCCAGTGTTTTTCTGGAGTCCAGACTAGTTGGTCCTGCCAGCCTGTTAGACGTGTGTCTCAGTGGCAGGTCCAGTGTTTTTCTGGAGTCCAGACTAGTTGGTCCTGCCAGCCTGTTAGACGTGTGTCTCAGTGGCAGGTCCAGTGTTTTTCTGGAGTCCAGGCTAGTTGGTCCTGCCAGCCTGTTAGACGTGTGTCTCAGTGGCAGGTCCAGTGTTTTTCTGGAGTCCAGACTAGTTGGTCCTGCCAGCCTTTTAGACGTGTGTCTCAGTGGCAGGTCCAGTGTTTTTCTGGAGTCCAGACTAGTTGGTCCTGCCAGCCTGTTAGACGTGTGTCTCAGTGGCAGGTCCAGTGTTTTTCTGGAGTCCAGACTAGTTGGTCCTGCCAGCCTGTTAGATGTGTGTCTCAGTGGCAGGTCCAGTGTTTTTCTGGAGTCCAGACTAGTTGGTCCTGCCAGCCTGTTAGACGTGTGTCTCAGTGGCAGGTCCAGTGTTTTTCTGGAGTCCAGGCTAGTTGGTCCTGCCAGCCTGTTAGACGTGTGTCTCAGTGGCAGGTCCAGTGTTTTTCTGGAGTCTAGACTAGTTGGTCCTGCCAGCCTGTTAGACGTGTGTCTCAGTGGCAGGTCCAGTGTTTTTCTGGAGTCCAGACTAGTTGGTCCTGCCAGCCTGTTAGACGTGTGTCTCAGTGGCAGGTCCAGTGTTTTTCTGGAGTCCAGACTAGTTGGTCCTGCCAGCCTGTTAGACGTGTGTCTCAGTGGCAGGTCCAGTGTTTTTCTGGAGTCCAGACTAGTTGGTCCTGCCAGCCTGTTAGACGTGTGTCTCAGTGGCAGGTCCAGTGTTTTTCTGGAGTCCAGACTAGTTGGTCCTGCCAGCCTGTTAGACGTGTCTCAGTGGCAGGTCCAGTGTTTTTCTGGAGTCCAGACTAGTTGGTCCTGCCAGCCTGTTAGACGTGTGTCTCAGTGGCAGGTCCAGTGTTTTTCTGGAGTCCAGACTAGTTGGTCCTGCCAGCCTGTTAGATGTGTGTCTCAGTGGCAGGTCCAGTGTTTTTCTGGAGTCCAGACTAGTTGGTCCTGCCAGCCTGTTAGACGTGTGTCTCAGTGGCAGGTCCAGTGTTTTTCTGGAGTCCAGGCTAGTTGGTCCTGCCAGCCTGTTAGACGTGTGTCTCAGTGGCAGGTCCAGTGTTTTTCTGGAGTCCAGACTAGTTGGTCCTGCCAGCCTGTTAGACGTGTGTCTCAGTGGCAGGTCCAGTGTTTTTCTGGAGTCCAGACTAGTTGGTCCTGCCAGCCTTTTAGACGTGTGTCTCAGTGGCAGGTCCAGTGTTTTTCTGGAGTCCAGACTAGTTGGTCCTGCCAGCCTGTTAGACGTGTGTCTCAGTGGCAGGTCCAGTGTTTTTCTGGAGTCCAGACTAGTTGGTCCTGCCAGCCTGTTAGATGTGTGTCTCAGTGGCAGGTCCAGTGTTTTTCTGGAGTCCAGACTAGTTGGTCCTGCCAGCCTGTTAGACGTGTGTCTCAGTGGCAGGTCCAGTGTTTTTCTGGAGTCCAGGCTAGTTGGTCCTGCCAGCCTGTTAGACGTGTGTCTCAGTGGCAGGTCCAGTGTTTTTCTGGAGTCCAGACTAGTTGGTCCTGCCAGCCTGTTAGACGTGTGTCTCAGTGGCAGGTCCAGTGTTTTTCTGGAGTCCAGACTAGTTGGTCCTGCCAGCCTTTTAGACATGTGTCTCAGTGGCAGGTCCAGTGTTTTTCTGGAGTCCAGACTAGTTGTATCTCTTGTTCGTGTGATGTACATTACTTTACCACTGTTAGTAATATCTGTCTTTCAAACAACATTATGTGTTTGGATGCAATAGCTCCTGTTTGTAAAAAGGTTTTTGTGTCCATGTTGTTATTGAGCGTTAGGTAGTCAGATAGGGAATTTTTAACATCAATTCCTCCTCAGGCGATGTGAGTCAGACAACTTTCCATTTCCTCTCAATGACTGACTACTCTGTGGAGGGCTGTTAGACTGACTGACTGAGGGGAGGGCTGTTAGACTGACTGACTGGGGGGGGGGGGGGGGGGGGGGGGGGGGGGGGGGGGGGGGGGGGGGCTGTTAGACTGACTGTGGTCTTGTTACTGGTCCACTGCTTTAATGAACCCATCTCCCTCCCTCCCCTCATTCCTCCCTCCCTCCCCTCATTCCTCCCTCCCTCGCTCTCCCTCATTCCTCCCTCTCTCGCTCTCCCTCCTTCCTTATCCCTCCCTCCCTCGCTCTCCCTCCTCATCCCTCTCTCTCTCCCTCCTTCCTTATCCGTCTCTCGCTCTCCCTCCTTCCTTATCCCTCCCTCCCTCGCTCTCCCTCCTCATCCCTCTCTCTCTCCCTCCTTCCTTATCTGTCTCTCTCTCTCCCTCCTTCCTTATCCCTCCCTCCGTCCCCTAATTCCTCCCTCCCCTCATTCCTCCCTCCCTCTCTCCCTCCCTCCTCATCCTTCTCTCTCCCTCCCTCCTCATCCTTCTCTCACTCTCCCTCCTCATCCCTCTCTCGCTCCCTCCTCATCCCTCTCTCGCTCCCTTCTCATCCCTCTCTCGCTCCCTCCTCATCCCTCTCTCCCTCCTCATCCCTCTCTCTCTCGCTCTCTCTCCCTCCCCTCATTCCTCCCTCCCTCTCTTCCTCCTCATCCTTCTCTCGCTCTCCCTCCCTCCCCGACTCCCTCCTCATCCCTCTCTCGCTCTCCCTCCCTCCTCATCCCTCTCTCACTCTCCCTCCCTTCTCATACCTCTCTCTCGCTCTCCCTCCCTCCCTCGCTCCCTCCTCATCCCTCTCTCACTCTCCCTCCCTCCTCATCCCTCTCTCGCTCTCCCTCCCTCCCTCGCTTCCTCCTCATCCCTCTCTCGCTCTCCCTCCCTCCTCATACCTCTCTCGCTCTCCCTCCCTCCCTCGCTCCCTCCTCATCTCTCTCTCGCTCTCCCTCCCTCCCTCGCTCCCTCCTCATCCCTCTCTCGCTCTCCCTCTCTCCCTCGCTCCCTCCTCATCCCTCTCTCGCTCTCCCTCCCTCCTCATCCCTCTCACTCTCCCTCCCTTCTCATACCTCTCTCTCGCTCTCCCTCCCTCCTCATCCCTCTCTCGCTCTCCCTCCCTCCTCATCCCTCTCTCACTCTCCCTCCCTTCTCATACCTTTCTCTCGCTCTCCCTCCCTCCCTCGCTCCCTCTCCCTCCCTCCTCATCCCTCTCTCGCTCTCCCTCCCTCCCTCGCTCTCTCCTCATCCCTCTCTCACTCTCCCTCCCTCCTCATCCCTCTCTCACTCTCCCTCCCTTCTCATACCTCTCTCTCTCTCGCCCTCCCTCCCTCCCTCCCTCCCTCCCTCCCTCCCTCCCTCCCTCCCTCCCTCCCTCCCTCTCTCGCTCTCCCTCCCCCCTCATCCCTCTCTCACTCTCCCTCCCTTCTCATACCTTTATCTCGCTCTCCCTCGCTCCCTCCTCATCCCTCTCTCACTCTCCCTCCCTCCTCATCCCTCTCTCGCTCTCCCTCCCTCCCTCGCTCTCTCCTCATCCCTCTCTCGCTCTCCCTCCCTCCTCATCCCTCTCTCACTCTCCCTCCCTTCTCATACCTCTCTCTCGCTCTCCCTCCCTCCCTCATCCCTCTCTCGCTCTCCCTCCCTCCTCATCCCTCTCTCGCTCTCCTCCTCCACTCCTCTCCCAGATCCGTAACCCTCCCTGTCTCCTCTCTCCCTCCGCAGGCCTCGTCCCTAGAGCACGACAAGCAGGGGGTGATCAGCAAGATTGTGGAGGACACTGTGCGGCTCGGAAAGCTTCAAGAGAAGGTCAAGGTAAAGCAGCCACAACACCACCCTGGCACACTAACTCTGAGCCCCTGACAACCATCCCCTGAGCCCCTGACAACCATCCCCTGAGCCCCCGACAACCATCCCCTGAGCCCCTGACAACCATCCCCTGAGCCCCTGACAACCATCCCCTGAGCCCCCGACAACCATCCCCTGAGCCCCTGACAACCATCCCCTGAGCCCCTGACAACCATCCCCTGAGCCCCTGACAACCATCCCTGAGCCCCTGACAACCATCCCTGAGCCCCCGACAACCATCCCTGAGCCCCCGACAACCATCCCCTGAGCCCCCGACAACCATCCCCTGAGCCCCCGACAACCATCCCCTGAGCCCCTAACAATCATCCCCTGAGCCCCTGACAACCATCCCTGAGCCCCCGACAACCATCCCCTGAGCCCCCGACAACTATCCCCTGAGCCCCCGACAACCATCCCTGAGCCCCCGACAACCATCCCCTGAGCCCCCGACAACCATCCCCTGAGCCCCCGACAACCATCCCTGAGCCCCCGACAACCATCCCCTGAGCCCCTGACAACCATCCCCTGAGCCTCTGACAACCATCCCCTGAGCCCCTGACAACCATCCACTGAGCCCCTGACAACCATCCCCTGAGCCCCTGACAACCATCCCCTGAGCCCCTGACAACCATCCCCTGAGCCCCTGACAACCATCCCGGAGCCCCCGACACACTAACTCTGAGCCCCCGACAACCATCCCAGAGCCCCCCGACAACCATCCCCGAGCCCCCGACAACCATCCCCGAGCCCCCGACAACCATCCCTGAGCCCCCGACAACCATCCCTGAACCCCCCGACAGCCATCCCCTGAGCCCCCGACAACCATCCCCTGAGCCCCCGACAACCATCCCCTGAGCCCCCGACAACCATCCCCTGACCCCCTGACAACCATCCCTGAACCCCCTGACAACCATCCCTGAACAACCAGAGCCCCCTGACAACTATCCCTCCACCTTCACACAAAATCCCCGAGGCGAGCCCTGACAACAAGTCCTGTTCTTGGGACCCATTACCCTGGCTGCCCCTGCTGGGGGGTGGAGTGTGAGTGAGGGGAGCCTCAGGGCTCCACACGTCCAGTGTTCTTGTCAGAACTGTCAGGGAGAGTGTGTAGGTGGGGAGAGTGTGTAGGTGGGGAGAGTGTGTAGGTGGGGAGAGTGTGTAGGTGGGGAGAGTGTGTAGGTGGGGAGAGTGTGTAGGTGGGGAGAGTGTGTAGGTGGGGAGAGTGTGTAGGTGGGGAGAGTGTGTATGTGGGGAGAGTGTGTATGTGGGGAGAGTGTGTTCGTGGGGAGAGTGTGTTCGTGGGGAGAGTGTGTTCGTGGGGAGAGTGTGTTCGTGGGGAGAGTGTGTTCGTGGGGAGAGAGTGTAGGTGGGGAGAGAGTGTAGGTGGGGAGAGAGTGTTCGTGGGGAGAGTGTGTATGTGAGGAGAGTGTGTAGGTGGGGAGAGTGTAGGTGTCTGTGTGGGTGTGGTATTATCCTGTCAGTTCTGTCAAGGGACCTCCAGGCCTCAGACAGTAGTCTGGGTTACCATCGACCTCCAGGCCTCAGACAGTAGTCTGGGTTACCATCGGCCGACAGGCCTCAGACAGTAGTCTGGGTTACCATCGACCGACAGGCCTCAGACAGTAGTCTGGGTTACCATCGACCGACAGGCCTCAGACAGTAGTCTGGGTTACCATCGACCGACAGGCCTCAGACAGTAGTCTGGGTTACCATCGACCGACAGGCCTCAGACAGTAGTCTGGGTTACCATCGACCGACAGGCCTCAGACAGTAGTCTGGGTTACCAACGACCTCCAGGCCTCAGACAGTAGTCTGGGTTACCATCGACCGACAGGCCTCAGACAGTAGTCTGGGTTACCATCGACCTCCAGGCCTCAGACAGTAGTCTGGGTTACTATCGACCGACAGGCCTCAGACAGTAGTCTGGGTTTCCATCGACCGACAGGCCTCAGACAGTAGTATGGGTTACTATCGACCGACAGGCCTCAGACAGTAGTCTGGGTTACCATCGACCTCCAGGCCTCAGACAGTAGTCTGTGTTACCATCGACCTCCAGGCCTCAGACAGTAGTTTGTGTTACCATCGACCGACAGGCCTCAGACAGTAGTCTGGGTTACCATCGACCTCCAGGCCTCAGACAGTAGTCTGGGTTACCATCGACCTCCAGGCCTCAGTCAGTAGTCTGGGTTACCATCGACCTCCAGGCCTCAGTCAGTAGTCTGGGTTACCATCGACCTCCAGGCCTCAGACAGTAGTCTGGGTTACCATCGACATCCAGGCCTCAGACAGTAGTCTGGGTTACCATCGACCTCCAGGCCTCAGACAGTAGTCTGGGTTACCATCGACCGACAGGCCTCAGACAGTAGTCTGGGTTACCATCGACCGACAGGCCTCAGACAGTAGTCTGGGTTACCATCGACCGACAGGCCTCAGACAGTAGTCTGGGTTACCATCGACCGACAGGCCTCAGACAGTAGTCTGGGTTACCATCGACCGACAGGCCTCAGACAGTAGTGTGGGTTACCATCGACCGACAGGGCTCAGACAGTAGTGTGGGTTACCATCGACCTCCAGGCCTCAGACAGTAGTCTGGGTTAATATCGACCGACAGGCCTCAGACAGTAGTCTGGGTTACCATCGACCGACAGGCCTCAGACAGTAGTCTGCGTTACCATCGACCGACAGGCCTCAGACAGTAGTCTGGGTTACCATCGACCGACAGGTCTCAGACAGTAGTCTGGGTTACCATCGACCGACAGGCCTCAGACAGTAGTCTGGGTTACCATCGACCGACAGGCCTCAGACAGTAGTCTGGGTTACCATCGACCGACAGGCCTCAGACAGTAGTCTGGGTTACCATCGACCGACAGGCCTCAGACAGTAGTCTGGGTTACCATCGACCGACAGGCCTCAGACAGTAGTCTGGGTTACCATCGACCGACAGGCCGACAAGTACGGTTACAGCTGCCTGCCCAGGCATTTCACAAACAGATCAAACCTGTTAGAGAAGCTCTCCTTCTGACCCTGCCTCGCCTCCCCCTGCCTCCCCTGTCTTGCCCTGCCTCGCCTCACCCTGCCTCGCCTCACCCTGCCTTGCCCTGCCTGGCCTGCCTCGCCTCACCCTGCCTTGCCCTGCCTGGCCTGCCTCGCCCTGCCTCGCACTGCCTGGCCTGCCTCGCCTCACCCTGCCTGGCCTGCCTCGCCCTGCCTCGCCTCACCCTGCCTCGCCCTGCCTGGCCTGCCTCGCCCTGCCTGGCCTGCCTCGCCCTGCCTTGCCCTGCCTGGCCTGCCTCGCCTCGCACTGCCTCGCCCTGCCTGGCCTGCCTCGCCTCACCCTGCCTTGCCCTGACTCGCTTCGCCCTGCCTCGCCCTGCCTCCCCTGCCTCCCCTCACCCCCCCTGCCTCGCCCTGCCTCCCCTCACCCTTTAATAATGTGTAAACTAAGCCTAGAGTAATCAAAGTGTTAACCATGACTGTAATGGGAGGAAAGGTTGTTGTGTTTATTTAGCTGTAATGTTAATGCTACAGAACACCTGCATCCATTTAGTTTTTGGCTGTCTTATTATCAGTTTAGCATTCAGTCTTAGCAGGGGCCAGTACCTCTCTCTGTCTCTGTCTGTCTCTCTATCTGTGTCTGTCTGACTCTCTGTCTCCTCTCTCCCTTATTTGAGGATGTGAAACAGCTCAATGTGTGCCTGTTCTCCTCTCATTGATATTCTGAAGGCTGTTTACTGCTGTGAAGCCTGCTTTCTGCAGTGGGCCTGGAGAGCAGTCTCCCCTCATTTCACCCCTCTATCTTCCCTTCTCTCTCTCTCTCTCTCTGCCCTTCTCTCTCTCCTCTCTGCCCTTCTCTCTCTCTCCCTCTTCTCTGCCCTCTCTCTCTCTCTCTCTCTCTCTCTGTCTCTCTGTCTCTCTGTCTCTCTGTCTCTCTGTCTCTCTCTCTCTCTGTCTCTCTCTCTCTGTCTCTCTCTCTCTGTCTCTCTCTCTCTGTCTCTCTCTCTCTGTC